>NW_010535470.1:2104-67112 GCF_000687285.1 Phaethon lepturus
ATCGGAAGAAACTTGCATTAGTACAAACACATAGTTTGGGTCCCTTCTTAGTGGCAGGTGTTGTATGTAATCTGTTGAGATGTCTATTGGACTTTCTAATGCGTTGTGAAGATCCTTAAATTTTCTTCAGTGATAAACTGTTGATTTCTATTTTTTACTCAGGATAAATAGTTTAATTTGTCATGATGAAAAATGAAATCTGTTCTTCTATGCATACCCACCATAAAATGTCTGTATAAACTGGCTCTGAATTGCTGAGTAGTTGCTGCTTGTACTTGGATTGATGCCTTGGCAGGGTTAGAGATGTCAAATGGATTTTTGGTTTTCTTTGTGTAGCTTGTTTTTATATAGCTCAACTGGATTTTTCTTTCAGAGCAGCCATGTCATTGCAAAAATGATTTCACTTATTAGGGTGATTCAGTTGGTCTTTCTCTACTATATGCATTATTTTAATATTCGGTGTAGTCTTACCTTTCCCTTTTTACATTTTATCTTTTTATATGGAAATTTCCCTTTTCTGGCTGGATGGAAGTACAAGTTTGTACTGCACTTTGGAATAAGAATAAGTAGCCTTCTAAAGCAAATTTGGTTTCCAGGGCTGCTTTTCTTAATTCAGCTGAAGCCAAGAGACTATAGGGTGTGGGGAGTGGAATTCAGGACTGTGTTCTTTATTTGCTTTGTTCTCTCAGTTATAATTTTAAAGGTCCTGACAGAATTTTCTAAAGTAAAATTAGGTACCATTATAAAATTTGCTTTTCGAAGAATATCCAAGGTTAGGAAAATCAAATTTTACTAGCTTTGCCTATTCTGTAAGGATTTCTTGAATTAAATATAAGTTCAGATGCATGCAGTTAATCAGTCTCTAGGTTTTATTAAGGATAGTTCTGAAGGATTTTAGATGGGCAAGTAATGCTAGTTTTACAAGTGGTGAAAAAAAACTGGAATCCCAGACAGTGCTGTCATTTGTCCAATTTTCACTATCATACTAGAGTTAAAGGAAAAAATTATAACTGTAAATTAGAACAGGGTTCTGACTGCATCTTCTAACCGCTAGACCACACAGCATCCGCACCTTAAAAACACAACTACAAAATAGCAATTGTTATTAAATACAAGTGTTCTGTCTTTTTATAAGCAGCAGGCCTGCCGTTCCCCACAGACATATGACTTCTAGCTTTCTAAACTAACGAAGGAGGAGAACCAGAACATAGTAGAACTGAACAATATGAGGCTGAAAGGCACAGGAAAATGTTTGCCGACTGAAATAATAGGAGACAGAGTTCAGAAGGGAATGGTTTTCATTAGCTGGTATCAGCTATAATCTCCGGTGCTGGCAAAAACTTTGTAAGTTGGTTGTTGGACTTCATACCTTCAACTGTTTTTTTACTATTATGAGTGGCAGTAGTTTCCTTGATACACAAGCACACTTAGGCAGATACAGTTTTAGTTACCTTTCCTGTCTCTCATCCATTTTCTCCCCCAAACCAATGGAGATTTCCCTTTCTTCCCAAGAAGAACATCTTGTCTTTCTGGGAACCCTCTGATTTTTCTTCTGTCTTTACCTGGGAATCTGAATTTCCTTTCTCAAAGTATGCTCTTCCTGAAAAAAATTGTTCAAACTTGTGGTCTTTTAGAAATGGGCATTGTGTTTCAAAGCCAAGTGTATACATCCTGCTGTCTTGCTTTAAATGTTTGTACTTGCTTGTTGGCAATAAGGTACAGTATTAAAATGTAACTATGAGATAATAAGAGTATGGAGTTAGAGATAATCTTTCAAAATATTTGAGTAATTTTTTACAATGGAAATTTCACACCTCTCTGTCTGTTTTTTAGTAGGCAGATTAGTTTTCCTCGGGTTCCTCCTCTGCTTTTTGTTGTTAAAATATGCTTTCTTCTAACTTTTTCTTTCAGCTACACTTTTTAATGTGTAGGATCTGAAAAGTTTTATTTTAGTTGCCTGACAACAGTTCTTTATGACATTATTTTTCCTTTAGTAAGCAAAATACTTGTCTTAACAGAGATAAACAAGGAACTATGGAGACAGTAGAACTGAAATACTATTTCAACTGTAGTTTTAACTGAAACAAAGATTTGTCTATTGGGCAATTTATTCCATTAGAGCACAGTAGCCTTATGCAAACTTTGCCTTATTAAAAATCCCAGGGCAGAAAGTAAGAAAGAAAGCATCGGAGTGTAGAGCTGAACTTAAAATTACCACTTTTCTCTGAAAGTATCTTTCTTGTGTGGCTTAACTCTTTTCTTAAAAAACATTTTATGGCATGCTTGCTCTATCTTCTTCCATCCTCGTTTTGGTAACAGGCAAGTAGCACCGAGGCCCAATTCTATTTGGGTGAAGCTCTTCATATAGCTCTAAATTACTAAATATTCCAGGATATATGGGGGCTTTTTTGAGTTGGTTTAAGCTCTTTAGTGAAATAAATAGCTAGGAACAGATGTGTGTGTCTATCTAGGATTAGTAGGTCATGATAATTTCAGAGATGAGTATGTGAAGCACAGATTTCATCCCTAGGCAGCTTGTCCTAAAACTCTTTGTTTACAGAAAACAGTTGTTGCTCCCCCTGCCTTGGAAAAAACATGATTTTTGGATGGTCTTTAGTACATAATCCTTTATGTGGTGGTTGTGACACTTTTTCTTTTTTGGTAAGTTGCTTTGAATAGCATGACAGATGAGAGAAGAGCACTATTGTAGGGGGATGATGTGCGTTTCTGGTAATGGTCCCTTTCAAACTGAAACTTCTGGAAGCTGAAATAGCACAGCTGCTAATTATTTCCATATTTGAAGGAATGATTAACGAGATCGTGTCTTTGATGTGTATACTTCAAATTATCACCTGAGGTAGATCATAAAATAATAGCAGGCAGCAACTTTTATCTTTGTCTGCAGGAAATTGTAAAAGTAATCTGACTTTGACCTCTTCTGTTAACTTTCGTGTTAGGCATCAATGTTGAGGATGTGAACTGTTAGCTTTGAACCTTTGCAGAAGAGGTGAATTATGAAATGTGTGGTTGGAAAACGGCACCTCAGGAGCTATTTTGCATTGCTTTAATTCATTCATGCCTGAGATGGGACACTAGATGCAGTTCCTTGAAATTGCTGTTCTTAAATTCCATGTAATTTGAAACAAAACGAGACACAGACTTGTAATCCAACATACAGTATGGCATTGGCTCTTGGTTCTTCCTAAGGTGGCCTGAACTGTGAGTGAATGCAACTTCCACTATTTTACTGTGTATATAAGATGCAGACAGCTGTTAGGACCTTGTGCTTTGGCCTTTAAATGGCATTGGTAGAGGAAACTGCCATTGGAGACTGTTGGGATTGTGGGTAAGCAGCTAGTAGTGCTTAGCTGGCAGTATTTCAGAACAAAAATAGATAAAGTGTTTGAAGAGAAGGAAGACTGCTTGGTATGGCCATGTTTAGGCAATCATTGCTTTGTAGCCATTCTCTGCTTTTGGACTACTGAGTATTATGATCACATATTTCTAGTAGATCACAGTAAAATGAGGTTCAGCTTTGAGTCTGTCCAATTTTTCTCTTTTATGATGTTAGAAATGCCAGCATTGTGGAACATGAAAAGATTTGTTCAAAAGATGAGTAGGCCTTTAGGCATGCTTAGCTTCTGTGTTTAGAAGGGACAGGTATGTTTGCACTTGCTTATTACTACTTCAGCCAGAGGTGTCTTTTGAGATCAGGATTACTAGTCAATACATCTTGAATATGTTGTTTATTGAAATGAATTATGAATTTTAAAATGCAGTCTTTTAAAATGGATTTGTTTCTTTGGTCCTCTTCTTTTGGGAGATTAGGACTAAAGGAAAAGTCTTATTTTCACCTCCTTTGCCCCCTTAGTATAAAAAGTAGAGACAGCTTTCTTGTTTTGAGAACAAGATTATCTTTACTCTGTTGTGTGTCTAATAGGTTTATTAAATGTGCATATGGTAAGATTTCAGACTTCTGATTAGATTCACTGTAATTTAATAGTTTAAATTTTTAAAGTTGAATGATACTTGTAGACATATTGTAATGACCCAGGTGTGGGCTAGGTTCAAAGTACTTCACGAAGTCCCTGTTCTGCAGAACTTGAGCTCAGAGGGAACAGTGCACACCAGCTGGCCTTCCATGCAGGTCTGTGTACCGTGCAGATCTTGGTACAAAGTTTTGGGGACAAAGTGAATCCCTTCTTTGTCTCAGGCCTGCAGTGCAGCGTGCATAGGCAGGCGTCTGTTGTTCAGGGACCACATGGTGGTACTTCTAGTAATGAGATTAGAGCTAAGTCTTTAAATTGACAAACGTACTCATTGCTGTTGTGTTTTAGACATTATCAGCTTTGAACTCCTTCATTCCTCTACAGTTGGGTGCAGATGGAGTAGCGGTAGCTATCTCTGGCTGTGTGGCCGGTGTCTCTTGCATGGACAGACTGTCTTAAGGGTGGGAAAGTGTCTTTGCTTATTTGGCCTGCCCTGGGCATGGTTTGAATCTATTAATGGAAACAATTACTGCCTACTACAGCGAAATGCCAGCTGCTGCAGCAATGCTGTGCAGATGCTGTTGCTTAACTGAGTAACTTATCTGATTGCTCTTTTCCTTGTGTTTTGTGAGGATGTCTGTTACTGACAACAGTGTGGAGAAGGCTCTCTAAGGAAGTGTGAAAGTGTTGGCTGGAGACGGTGAATTTTATGTCTTCAGTAAGTGCAGCCTAGAAAGAAAAGGCCCTCACCATGCGATGATGTGCACTACAGGACTCGGCTATGAAGTTAACTTGTGACCCAAAGCACCAAGTTAACTGAAATAGCCATGCTGTTGCCTGGAAGTGATGTTGCAGCGTGTCTTTTTACAAGAGACAGCAGAAGGGATATAAACTTCTCTAGTCAGTACCTGACTTTATATGTTGATATGAAATAGGTCATCAGAGTTTGAGGTGTGCTGGAGCTTGAGTTGATTGTGTCTTTACAATCCTTCTGTGGCATGCGATGGGTGCTCACTGGGAACTGAGGGAGGAGCTCAGTAACAACAAGCAGCTTGAAAATTTGCTGTATGAAGGTCAATCAGAAAAATGCATTGCTGATGGGAGTTGAAAATCAATGACATGAGCTCAAGATATCCATGTTGGTGAAGAGTAGGAGTTACACAAGCTGTTTCCAATGCCATGTCCCTTTATGTCATTTCTTATTTTGGGGGCAAAAGGGAATCAATGGCTTTCTGATGCTTTATATCCTGATCTAATACATTCCTTAGTTGTCAGCCACAACCTTTATCTGGCATTTTTTTACATCCTAAATAGAAACATGCTCAAACATGTACATGCTTACCAAATACACCTACATCTTCCTTGGATAATGTGAAGTTAGTGGCTTGTAAGGCATAACTTCCACTAGGAGGTAGTTGGAATGTTCTGTCTCATTTCACATAGATAACCATAGGGAAATCTATATGGTAACAGCCCCTAATGAAGTCCCTGATGATTTATCATCCTATATTAACTTACTTGCTATTTAAGTGTTACAACTCAGGACAAAGATTTATACCACAATTACTCTTTTGACAGATTAAGCCATTAATATATTTTGGTGGTTATTAATGGTATAGAACTTTCGTTGAGGTATATCAATCAGCACAGCAGTAGAAAGGTGTGTCTGAAATGTTGCTATGTGCTTGTATTAATGCATGGTAACTAGCATGGTTAATGAAGATGCTGAAGATAGGGTCCGAGAGGCTCATTGTGCAGTAGCAATAGGGTACGTACTTATGGTCTGTTTTCTAGATGCTAGCCCCCACCTAGTCAATGCAGCTGCATCTTCATGTTTAGCAGGCTAATACTGGCTTACTTTGAGATTCATGGCATCACTGCATCTTCTTTTTACAGTGTATGTATATTCCAAGAATTTTAAGCATTTCATAAACATGAATAAAAGCAGCTGCTGTGGCTGGAATGGCTTCCTTATCTCTGCATGCGTTTATGAAGATACTGTTCAATATGTTTAACAAAAAATACCAGGATGCATTGTGAGCTGTAAACTTTCTATCAAGTACTTTGATGCTTTGTTTTAAAAAACATTGCTGAAAATGTCAACACAAGTATTTTTTTCTGAATTTTTTTGGTATTAGAGAATATTTTAGACTTGCAAATAAAATGAAAAAGTGTATGTAATATGCTATTTATTGAGCTTACATTTTCTTAGTTTATTCCACAGTCTCTTTTTGAATATAAATGTCAATCTAGAGTAAGTAGCGTACAAAAAGCTCCAGGCAAGATTAAATTTTCTTCTAGTGTAGGGCTTTAAAATTCTGAATCTGCCTCTTGAGCTACTGGAATAATTTTTCTAGCATTAAATACAACTATGTGGAGCGCTCTGTTTTGCTTAATATTTCTTATATGATGACAAGGAACAGGAGATCTTAGATAAGAAACTGCAGTACTTGATACTTCTTCCCACATAGTTTCTGCTTTTTGTCTGACTTTATGATTAAAGTCATGTGCAGTGTAGCTGGGAAGGCCTTTCACAAATTTGATTCTTTCAGAGTTGAAGGAAGAAGGATTGGGTGAGGTGGAAGGGGGAGTTTATCTGCAAAACAAAAGTGACTGGCAGTGGCTGCAATGTAATTTTTAATACTTCAGAGTTCTTATTTTTCTTGAGTATTTACTTCAGATTCAGTTTTACTATGTGATACAAAAGCTAAGGCTTGTTTTACAGTAGATGAGCTTTTGCTAAAGATAAGTCAACAGAGCATTCCAGTGGAGGCACAAAGCTGGCGGAAGTTTTCTACTTGCAGATCTGCTTTATGGCCTTTAATGAGCAGCATACTAATCTGCATTGGAAAGTTTCTTTGTCAGCATCTGTCAATGTGATTTTTTATGTATTCAATGTGATGTAAGTCTGCAATGCTCCAGAATTGCTTTGTCTCAGTAGTGCCATCTCCCTGAATGATGCAAGTCCTAAGCATTTTGATGTTTTTTGGTGTTTTTTTCCTTCCTGTCATACCATGTTGTCATTCCCTATTTTGAGATGTCTCTAAATTTCCTTTAGACTTCAGATCTGTTTTCAGCCTGATTTCATTAGATAAAATTATCTGAAATAGAAATTGGCCATTTGGTAAAATAAAGAAATGTTCCTATATTCACTGTATGCACCTGAAGATGTTAATACATTACTTATATATCCTCTGAATACTCAGCAAGTAGTAGTTGAGTTTAAGTACGTTTTTTAAAGAGGATTTTGCAGTTATGTAAGGGAGTAAGAGCAGAAACCATGTCCAGTCTTCCTGCACTTTGCTGTTGTACTTTATTGGGATAAAAAGATGGTTCTGAAGGTTTTGTTGGAGGTGTATCATGGAACATCATCCCCACCACTCGTGTTTTGCTGGTTTGGAGTTTCTCACTGTGACCACAGCGGATATGCTATTCTGAAACAAACTGTCTAGAAAACAATCTGGTATTTTCCATAGTGCCAGTTACATTTAAAAAGAAGAAAAGTTTGAATAATTCTTCTTCTGGTGTAAATCTAATCCTTACACCTGCATTCTTGATTGGAGTGCCCTTGAGAAATTGCTGCTTCAGTGTCTGCAGAGAAACTGACACATAAGGAAACACAGAAGATGGCTCGTTAATGGATTTGCTGCTGATGTGAAGAATATGGGGAAAGGATACTTGGGGACCAGGACTGGAAGGATAATGAAAGGCAAAAAGAGGTACAGAAATGGATGCCCAACAACATGATGAAACCCCTCAAAGTATATGTTGGAGGAAAACCAACCAACCAACAAAACCCAACAGCATCCATTATAAGCTTCGTCCCATCCTTCTGAAAATGTGTATGAGAAACTGGCATTCTCTGGGGTGGTACTGCAGTCTTCATGTGTGTTCTGGTTGAGATCCAAGTTTAAAACGAAATGGAAAATCAGGTCTTGTAAACAGACCATTGAACACTGGACAGCTTGCTATGTAGTTTCCTTGTCAAGAGTTTCCAAGTCTTTAGTATGTTTATTGTTTGAAGTGTTTATAACGTTGTAGCTAAGTTCATGTCATGTTCCTAATTTTCATTGCATAATTGTAACTCATAACACTGAATTTTTACTGTTTATTCCATTACACATCATGATTGAAAATCTGTGTAAATTGGCTGTGAAATAATCTAATTGGAAACACTTGTGTGTCGGTCAAAAGGATGATGAAAGTGTTTGAAGATGCATCATTTAGGTGTTCTCCTAAGGTCTCTTTCAATAGAACAGTATCTTGATTTTTTTTTTTTTGTAATAAATTCAGTAGATGTTCTGTCCCTTTCAGCATCCCAGTTCCATGGTTGGATTCCTCCTTAACATTGGAAGTGCTGTGTACTGAAGGAGGGAGAGGTCTGACTGCCCCATGTGAAAGTTAGAAGTTAGCTGTTGTGGGTTCTGTTTTCAAGTGCTCAGCAGGGTGTAGTGGATGAGTATTGAACCTAAATAGACATCAGTCTAAGCTTTCCTTTCTTGTTTAATTACTCTTCGGTGCTGGCTGCATCCTCTCAAGTAGTTTTTGAAGTTTCAGTTTTGCAGATGTGAATGTGGCAATGGGGAGCGCTTTTTTTTTTTCCCCCAGAAATACTAATGGTGTGCAAAGCATGCCCTTAGCATAATCTATCCTTAGTGCCATCTACACTCACGGACAGAAGCTTAGCATATGCTTCAAGGAATGTGGTGTACCTTTATTTGAAATTTCAGAATGGCATCTTGCAACTTTGTGTTAGTTTAAACCTTGAAATGCAGATCCGCAGTGTTGTGTGGGCTGAATGTCCTTGGTGTTTTGCAATGCTCATGTGTTTTCTGAGTTATGGTTCTTCTTGTGTGTGGTCTGACCTATATTATTGGTTGCTATGTGAGAATTTCTTACCTGAATGAGGAAGAAATTCATGGCTTATAAGCAAGAGAGATCAAATAGACTTTGAAAATACTCTTGCATGCACATGACCAAGGTGTAAAATGAGTTTTAGAAAAATCTCTCCAAGCCAACTTGATCTTAATCTGCCATCCTTTGTCAAGCAGGGTGTTTAGGATGACTGCTGGAGGATCTTGCAGTTTAAATGCTTATGAAGATGCAGGTATCTTGAGAAAAACATGATTCAGAAAAGACAGAGGCAAATGAGTCACATAAGTGACCTCTTGCCTGCTTGCCTTTGCTGTGATTAAAAAGGGAAAGTAAATGCTAGGTCTTTGTGGACTTTGAAATGAGGTATTATAAAATAGAATTGCAGAACTGAGTTTTGATGGAGGAATTTTTCATCAGCAGTGTATATAAATGAAAGAAAATAGAAATATTAATGATGACATGCAGGAAAAGAAAAACTAATTTAGCTCATTTTCTTATTTTCAAGAAACATTTAGGAGTGGTAAGAGTGATAATCTGACTGGTAACTGTTATAAGCACTGTTGGAGTTCAGTAAGCTCAAGGTGAGTGTTTGATTAGATTAGGAAAATTGCATGTTTTTTCCAAATAATGGTGGAAAAGCTTTGTACTTGAGATGCTTTTATAATTATCATTCTACTCTGCATCCAAAATAGGAGGCAAGTTATAGATTCCTACAGAACTTGTCCTCTAAATGAAAGGAGCAAAGGGTTTTATTTGTTGGTTTGTTGTTGTTGTTTTGCTCTTAAAGATCTAGATTGGGTAATTGATTATTCTTTCAAAAATGATCTTACTGATTTTTGTTGTTATTCTCTCCTGATAGCTGATTCTGTGTATGAGGCGTGTCACTTCTTTGGCCCAGTACTGTTAATCAAATACTGTTAAGTATTTGAAATGGGATGCTTGCCTTAGCTGCAGCTTCTCTTGTAGCAGATCTTTCCACTCATGCTCGTTTACTTTCATGTCTCAGTCTGCAGATGTAGTAGATGAAAATAAATTGAACTGGTATGGAGTTACTAATCAAACAACATGCCTTTTAGCCATTTTTGGAGTAGAATGGCTATTTAAGCAAAAAGGAGACAGTTCACAGAAATCACAGAAACACTAGGTTGGAAAGGACCTTCAAGATCATCAAGTCCAAAATCGAGTCCAGTTGACTCATTACATCAAAAATTGTTGAGAATTGAGTGCTGCTGCTGACTTTTAAATAAAATATTAGTAATGATGGTCAAAGTGGGAAAGCTACACTGAAAAATTAATGTGATTAAAACTTTTTCAATAATTTTGAACTTAATTCTGTATTTGTCAAACCTGAATTTTTTTTGCAGTATTGCTGCTCGCCTGCTTTGCTCCTTCATATTCTTATCCTAATGTTCCTAACCAAAAACTGCTGACCTCAGTAGTATTTACCTTCTTGGATCACTAATTAACGTAATGCTTATCAGAGTTCAGAACCTGTGTATCCTTTCATATGACTTTTCCCGCTGTTTCAGACTGATCTACTTGTTCTGAGTCTTTCTTCTTCCGTAATATATGACTTTTCATTCTCTTCTAAGGATTTTTTTTCAACTTTTAGAGACCACAGGTAATTCTGCTGTATTTCTTCTAGCTTGTTTTGTGTAACTCTATTCGCTATGCAGGCAGATCTCTAGGTAGATCATTTAGGCTGTGGGTTATTTATGGCAGAGATAATTAGCTGAGTTGCAGCTCCTGAAACAGAAGAATTGCGGCTCGGTGTTGTGAAAGTTTAGCTGATAAGCTTTGCGGGGCCTCACCTCTTCCCCTGCAGAGTCAGATCAGAAGACTCGGTGCTGGACTCCCACAGCCTGGTTGCACTGTGTGAGTACTGGGTGCCTAGCAAGGCTTCATTAGCCTGTGCTGTACGTGGTGTTTGTGACTGCCCTTGTGCACTTGGAGATGGAAGGAGGTGGCAGCAATGGAGTCAAGAGCAATGCCAGCGATAGGAAGGGGAAAAAGTAGGTGGGTGTGGGCCTCTGCTATTGTTTTACTAGTTTAGATGCAGTGCAGGATGAGCGTATGCTCAGGTAATGAGGCAAAGCTGATGAGGGTTTCCTAAAAATCAAGAGTGCAGGGACTGACTTTACAGAGATCACTAATCAATTCCACAGTGTTGATTTGGTGTTGAGGAGTGTCTGCAACACGCTTCCGAGCACATATGCTGTTGTCTGGGGTTTTTTTTTGTCAAGTGTTTCAGCCTATGCTCATCATGGGTAGTAGAGCTGACTGAAAATCACAACACACTTGGTACTGAATGGAACTATAAATCTGTGTATTAACATTTTAAATATAATGTACTGCACTAAATTTTAGGAACAAAGTATTCAAAATACTTTGCTGAAAAGTGGGGTAAAAACCCCAGTTTGATTTAAATACACTTATTGACCTTACTGAGTGAGCTGAATGTTAAATTTAAAGCAGGTATTTGCAGTACCAGGAAAAGCATGCATCAGGAAAGAATACATTTTTCACTGTTCTCCTTATGAAAGAGGCGTTCCATTGTGTAACTGCAGTACAGGATCACTTGTGCACACTTCATATCCCAGTGCAGAAACCTACATCTCCATTCTTAACTGCCTCTGAATAGATGTCAGCACGGGCCACAGACTGTACTGCAGTCTCCGGGTGAGCATACAGATGGTTGGGCCCAGTAGCCAAGGCTGACTTACTAGCATGCAGGCTCTTTAAACATACGCAGCTCATCTTTATACTAAACCTCATCATTTCTGTGCAAGCACCTGGATACATAAATAAAATTTATGCCTTTGTCTGTTCTTCTCCAATTTAACTTTCTTACTCCTCTACCTTTCATCCTCCTGACCTTCCACCTGTGTTCTCCCATGCTCTTTAAAGATATTATTTTAAGTGTTATCTTCAGAAATGATGGTGTTTCAGAATAAAGAGATTGAATGCTGTTAGCATTTCCTGGCAGCACTCTGCTGCTTATTCTAAATGGGAAGCTTTGATTACATTTAATCATGTGCAGTTGTTGTCGTAGCGTGTGTGTGTTGCTTGTGTCTCTGCTCCTTTGCTTTCTGTGCCTCACTGCTGTGAGTAACTTACCTTGTAGTACTGACAGTGGTTGTTTTTTTTCTCCTAGCATGAACTGCTTTGTATTGATGTTTCCATGTGTTAATTGCTAGATGTCGAGGAATGGGCCTGTGTGAACCTCATGAGGTTCAACAAGGCCAAGTGCAGAGTCTTGCACCTGGGCTCGGGCAACCACTGATATCAGTACAGGCTGGGGGGTTAAGGTGTTGAGAGCAGCCTTGCCGAGAAGGACTTAAGTGGGGGTACTGGTGGATGAAAAGCTGGACATGAGCTGGCAATGCGCACTTGCAGCCTCGAAGGCCAACCATATCCTGGGCTGCATCAAAAGCAGCGTGGCCAGCAGGTCAAGGGAGGGGATTCTGTCCCTCTACTCTGCTCTGGTGAGACCCCACCTGGAGTCCTGCGTCCAGCTCTGGAGCCCTCAGCACAGGAAAGACATGGACCTGTTGGAGCAGGTCCAGAGGAGGGCCACAAAAATGCTCAGAGGGATGGAACCCCTCTCCTGTGAGGACAGGCTGAGAGAGTTGGGGTTGTTCATCCTGGAGAAGGCTCTGGGGACACCTTATTGCGGCCTTCCAGTACTTAAAGGGGGCTTGTAAGAAAGGTGGGGACAAACTTTTTAGCAAGGCCTATAGTGATAGGAGAAGGGGTAATGGATTTAAACTAAAAAAGGGTAGATTGAGATTAGATCTAAGGAAGAGATTTTTTCACAATGAGGGTGGTAAAACACTGGCACATGTTGCCTAGAGAGGTGGTAGATGCCCCATCCTTGGAAACATTGCAGGTCAGGTTGTATGGGGCTCTGAGCAACCTGATCTAGTTGAAGATGTCCCTGCTTATGGCAGGGGGGTTGGACTAGATGGTCTTTAAAGGTCCCTTCCAACTCAAAGATTCTATGACCTCTCTCCTGTTTGGAAACTTGGCAGCTTGATTTCAGTGTAAGATGACGATGTTTTCTAATTTAGAGTTTGTTTTTTTTTTTTTCCCTGCTGCATTAAGATAACTCTTATAAGGGAATAATTTTTCTTTTTTCACAATGCAGCTGTGCTTTGCTTAGCATGCTGCTGCTGAATGGGAGCTAAAATACTCAGCTAGATGCCAGTGAATTTCTGCAGGTTGATACAGACCTTCATGTTCTCAAACTCTCCCTCCCTTAACTTGGCGGTGCTCCTTTGCTCACGGTATCCAGGCTGGGGCTGTGTGCTCATTTGGTACCTAATCTGGTGCTTTCCACCACGTGAAAATGTTCATGCACCTTCTCTATTTTTAGACATTGGCTAGTCTCTTTGCTGCTCCTTTGGGGGTTTTTTGTGCCTGAACTAATAAAACTCTGGTGGGACTCAGTGTCTGCTTTCTGCCTGCACAGTAAACCTGCAACATGGATAAAATCCTCATAGGTAATGGCAGTATGAAGATGTTTCAAACAACTTCTACCTTTCAGTATAATAATACAGTAGTGTTCCACTATGTAAACAAACTTTCATAAAATGAGTTGTGCATATAAACCCAGCTTAGCAGTCTGAGATCACAGCTCAAAAAAACATTTTGACAGGATAATACTGTTGGCTGCGGGCCAAAGAAGTGAAAAAGATTCTGGGAGGACTTAAGTAGGAATGAGCAATTTTTCAAGAAATAAAGAAGAATTATCATATCTTTAAAATATTTGAGCTGTAGATAGACTTTGGGCTATTGGAGTAAAATTCCATTGAGAATATCGCATGTTGTTTGAACACTTGTTTTAAATGTACAAGTGTATCTGGAGAGAAACAAATTAAGGAAACAACTATTTTCTGATGGTGGTACGCTGTGCAGGCTGCTAGTCAGAATTCAGGATGTCTCTGCTTGTGTATTTTGTAAAGATTCCTGTGTGATGATGTCTGCCATCAATAAATGTAAGAGTTACATAGTGTAGGAAGTCACTTTGGGAAGGTGGTTATGATGGCTGGCAATCTTTGGCTAAACTTAAGAATTTGATAGTAAAGTTGCTTAGTTTGTCAGTGTGGCCTTGAAACTATGATAAGGTCTGAAAATGTACAAAATCAAATTTTTCGTAATAATTATAGCCCTTTGGATTTTTAGAGGGTAGATTCTTAATCTCCCTGTTTCCTGTTGTCAGTTAATTGTCTGTATTGTCCATCACTGTCTCTTGGAGCTTAATGCCTGTTGTGTTGGAAAAGAGTAGACCTGTCAGCCTTTCTGATAGCAGCTTAAAAGTATGAGAGTAGTAGTTTTGCTACCAAAGCCAGCACATCACTGCAAATTCACTGGGCAAGCTCTGTGGAGAGAGAAGTTTGTTGATCTCAGGGAGACAGTTTTCAGAGCAAAATTATCTTTAAGCTAATCTGCTAGGTGTCTTATTTCACAGAATCACAGAATCACTAAGGTTGGAAAGGACCTTCAAGATCAAGTCCAACCATTAATCCAGCACCACCATGTCCCCTAAACCATGTCCTGAAGCGCCACATCCACACGTTTTTTTAACACCTCCAGAGATGGTGACTCCACCACCTCCCTGGGCAGCCTGTTCCTATGCTTGACCACCCTCTCGGTGAAGAAATTTTTCCTAATATCCCATCTAAACCTCCCGTGGCGCAACTTGAGGCCATTTCCTCTCGTCCTATCACTAGTTAGTTGGGAGAAGAGACCAACACCTACGTTGCCACAACCCCCTTTCAGGTAGTTGTAGATTTCAAGCAATTACTGTGCTTTTATGCAGACCAATACATCGAATAAATTGATAAGCAAAGGTTTGATGAAGCATGTGAAAGGAGTTACAGAAGTAGTTGGGTTGGGCATGCTTATGTGAAATGCTGGGGGTTTGGGGAATGGGACAAAAAATGAGTGAAAATTAAAATATATTTTTAACTCTTGAAGTTATATTTTAAATCCAATTTAAATCCAATTTAAAATCCGATTTAAAACCAAATGTTTTTGGTATCAAAGGCTTCAAAAACTTAAATACTTCTTTTCAAAGTTGTTAAGTTTACAGGTCAAAAACCAAAAAGAATAATTCTAAAGAAACAGAGATTTTAGTAAGCAAATGTAACAGTAAGTTAGACATCTTTGTAGGTTGTATACGAGTTTTGATTTCAAAAGATTGGAAAAACAGGGTATTCCTTTTTTTAAATATTTGATGTAATGTTTTTAAAGCAGACATCAAATAGCTCCCATCCTCTGTCCCTTTTCTGGAATTGTGTTTTCTGAGCGCTCGTTTCTCTGAACTGAAAGGCAGGTGAAGAATTACCCGTTCTGAGCATATTCTTGCTGTCAGAAGGATATTTTTCATCATGTTCCCCATTTCCTTGAACAAAGTGTTCCAGCTGTCTTTATTTGTAATTGATGGTATCTTTGCTGGATAATTAATGGGGCAAATCAGGTTATGATCTGTGGGTTTTCTTTTTGAGAGGCAAGATTATTAACATGTCTATTGTAGTCTAATAATCCTGCATGTGGCAAATCTGACCTGAAATTCAGTTTCTGAGGAAGAAAAAAGTATCGTGGATGCTTTTTTTTTTCCTGCTCAATATTAGACTTCAGAAGATCAAGATATGAATGGGTGCTGGAATTCAACAAAAAATGTATTTTAAATTGTCCGAATCTTTTATACCTTACACAGTGGAATATCTTTCACATAACCTTGAAATACTGAATATGTCATTCTGAAGGGCCTAAAATAATTTGTCAAAGTGACAATGAAGTGACGACCCTTTCATCATGCTGCTCCTCCAAATGTATTGCAAGAGTATAAGGGAGAACATATCCCATCTACTTCATTTTTTTTCCCAGGAACCTGCGAAGGTAAAACACCATTATTGTCTCAAGAATAAACTCAGTTTGCTAATTGCTTCAGGAGACTTGTCAGGTAGGCACACATCAGCTAACCAATAAGGTTTCTTGCTGACTCTCTTCTTACTACAACATGTTAATAGTAATGAGTATAAAATAACACCTTTTTTGGGGAATAGATAACAGCTAATTTTAATTATACGGCTGTAGCTTTTTAATTTACACATGACTAGAAGGAAGCCTGGGCCTCCAAGCTATTTTGTGCATCAATGCTATACTTAAAATCTAAAGCTGCCGAAAGGAGCAAGTAGCAGAAAAGTAAAAGGAAAAAACAATCAAAAACAGCAATTTCATCTAAAGTGATGTGAGCTGTCTTAAGTGTCCGTGGGCCAGGAGAACTTGGCAATTGCTGTTTGCAGCTACTGTGGCTCAGCTGATTCTTGGTAACTTCATTATGTCTGAGCTTATTCAAAGTATTGAGATACAGAGAATTAATGGCTGCTTACAACCATTACTATACAACATATAATAAATTGTGCAGAGATAATATCTGTGAAGGGTATATTCTTTGAAGGCAGTTTATGCACTGAACACTTAGGTTTGCATAGTGTTAAATCGTTAAATTTGTCTGAAAGGGAGCCTTCCTCCTCCTCACCCATTTCTGTTGAGTGGTTTTGGATGTCTGTAGTTAGTGCAGCTTCATATTTTGATAAGATGATAATGAGAGCTCCCCAAATCATGATACAGTGATTTTATATTAGTCTCTATTATACTGGAGTTCTCCATTGTTAAAATCCCAAAGAGCTTTGCTCTTTTGTTGATTGATCACATTTTGTGTTGATGTTTTATAAAAATCTTTGTAGCTGACATAGTGACTTTAGATCAAAGCTTCTGTCTGTCTTTCTTTGAGTTGCTCAGGTTATTGTGTATCAGTTTTGGGAGTGTAGTCATTTAGGTTGAGCATTGAGGAAGCTATGAATGAAAGCTGGCAAGCTTGATTAGTCCTCTGGTAGTGGTGTTGCCTTCCTTTGGTTTCCATACCTACAAAATAAGGTACACTATTTTTTTTCAGATTGCACTGCACCTTTGTTGATAAGGCACATAGGAAGATCCATCAGTTACATAAATTTTAACTGACATTTGTTTGTGGTGTTAGTAGTGATATTTTAGTGGGCTGGGGAAGATGCATTTTTAGAAGCATTGCAGTGGATTGAGAGGTCAGTCCATAATTTCAGTCTAGATTTATTAGACAGTTTGATGTAGTAGCTTAGAAATAAATGCTTGAGATAATTAGAAGTTACAAAATAAGATGAGGTGGCTTTTTAGTATATTTATCAACATAGATTCTTAAACCTAGCCACAAAATTTCCCTGTATTTAACTGTACTGTTGTACAATTGTCAGTGTGTTAACAACTAGTAAAACCATTCTGATTTCATAATAGGAAAATTTAAAAAAGAGAAGAATCAATGTTAGTTTAACTTTCACTTAATAAAAAGCACACAATCTGACCCTTGCTTTTGGTTTGTGGCATATTTTCAAAGGCTGAAAGTTCTTTACTGCTGGTGAACACTAATAATTAGTGTGTTTACCACTTTTAGGAAGGTTTTCACTTTCCTAATATATATTCCAGTTGCTCCTGTGCAGTATTAACCTTACAAAATGGTTGTGCTGGTGAATTCCTTTGAGATGATGAGAGGTGAGATTACTTTTGGCATAGTAGCTTAATCTCTCCATGCACCTTCTTACTTCTAGCTTCCTAAAATGAAATGCTGCATAACTTACTGAGGACTGAAGTTTTCAGGCTTTTTCTGCAGAAAAGTGAGCAAAACTGTAGACAACTAACTTGGACTAGATGAACAACTGACCTTGAGTGTGATGAGGTAGTGCTTTGCACATCAGCTGAGGTGATGTCAGAAGTTACTACCCTTCAGCTGTTTAATACTATACCCTGAGAGTTAATTTCAGTGTTAAATAATTCTCCTATTGAAGAAGAGGCGCTTTGTATAATTTCAATTAATTTTTTTCCAACTGTGGTACTTGTAAAATGTTTTAATTAAATAATACGGAAAAAAAAAGTATTTTAGTTTTGCTAATGATAAATGAATAGCCTCATGGATACATTATGCCAGGAACAGAAGGTTTCTTAATGTACCAAAGACTAATAGCTGAAAGCTCAAGTCCAGTGAAGGGGGGTGGGGGGGGGGGGGCAGAAGGGCACAGTTACTTAATTATTGGAAGAAAATGCTGAAGGAAGAGAAAGAATGTAGCTGTGAACTTGAGGAAACAAGATAGGTCTTTCCTTTTGCCTTTGACCATCTTGTGCTTCTCCTCTTTCTGGATTGCATGGTGGGTGAGACAAGTCAGTCTCCTTTTTGAAATGTAGAAGGCCTTGACCTCCTCCTGCCTTGGACAAAGCTGGGATGGTGGTTGCCATCCTCTGGTTTTCTGGTGTCACAGAAAATATCTTTTGTCTTCAAAGCCTGCACTAAGATCTACACTTTCAAACTTTTCTTTTCTTTAATACTGTGTCTCAGGGTGCTGGTGGGGTGTGTATTGGCAAATCAGGAGGGGAGTATAGTATGAAAGTTTAAAAAATCAACACTTTCATCTGAGTCACAAAATGGTATTTTATAGATTTGAGAGGAGGTATGCAATCAAATATAAGATTGTTAATTAACATTTTTTATTGTCCATGTCAATCAGCTAGGACCACCTTCTTTTAACAATAGCTTTTTTTTGGGTATTTGTCTGTCCTGTGTTATTTGGGCTCAATAGCTTACTGAAAGATAAGAATTATAAATTACTTGGAAGTATGGATAATTGAGGCCTCAGAAGAAGGCTGACCACTCTGAGACAAGTACTGCTTTGGACAGAAGCTGTAGAAAGACAAAAGATAGAAAAGCATTATGGATTATGAGCTGTGTCAAGAGGATTTGTTAAAAAATTTGTAGATGAGGAAGAAGATTTGTGTAGTTTTGGGGAGAGTGTGATAAAGTCAAGAGCTGCTGAAAGTTCACAAGAGAATTTCTACTGGCCGTGTGCATTTAATAAATAAGATTAATCACCAAAAAGCTGCACATACTCAGTTAAACTGTTCAGGTTGTGTTTCATTGGTTTTGGTGCTTACTGATGCCTACAATAACATTGCTGTTACTTCAGGGAGAAGGGGGGGATGGAAAACACACTAAAATTGTGGTTAAATTTCATTTTTAGTATCTTCCTGATCATAGTCCCAGAATTCTGCAATTTGCAAGCAGGGGAACATAAAGTTCCCCAGTGTGTATTAAAGATGATGGATTGCTTGAGTGTTCTCCAGGAGTTTGTCTCTTGTCTGTTTAAAATATGAAAGGATGTGTAAAATCTTAACCAGTATTCAATTAAGTATTGCTGGAGAGATAAAAAAACTGTTTCGTGAACACTTGCTTCAGAGGTCCTCATTCTCTGACTGCCTCTTGAAGTGTTAGGGATGCCTCTGATTTTAGAAATTTATTTCAGTTTGTATACAGGAAACGGCATATTGCCTTGATGTAGCAGCTTTTCGTTTCTTTTCTAAGTAGTTTTAGCCTAGTTGATAAGCACATTTGGAAAAAAAAGTAATTGTAATGCTTTGTGAGATTGCTATTAAAAGCAGGTGCCATTTTTGTATCATTTTTTTTTCTTTTTTAATCTTTTTTTTTTTTTTTTAAATTAAATGGTGAAAAGGCTCTTGAAGATGCTTAGTTGCTTCTCTGAGATAAGGAAGAACTTTGCTATGCAAGGCTGTTGTTAATGAGCTTGACTTTTATTATTGCCAGCTGAATAAGCAGCTCAAAGCAGCTAACAGAATTTTATATTAGTCTTATACCAGCTGGAGTCAGCACAGATGGCAGTAATAGTTTCCATCATGGGGCAAAGAGAAATGGCTGCTTTGTTGTAAACATGGAGGAGAGTTAGATAGAAATCCCAAATAAGACATTTGCTACTATTTATTAGGCCACGTTGAGTATCTGTAAGACCAAGTCCTGAAGTAAACAATGTTAAATCTGTGTGGACTTCATTACTATGGACAACCTTGATGTTAAGAAAAGCACCTTTTTAACAAATAATAAACTTACTTCAAGAAGATAGAGAGGTGAAGTGTTTGTAAAGGGACGAGGTGTAATGGATCAGACGGTGTGTATGTGCAGTTACAGTAAACTAGGATCATCTCTGTCTTTGCTTTGGAGGAAAATGGAGACTGCATTGTTGGGAAATGTTTTCTTTTTCCTCAGCTCATGACAGTGGTGGAGAATAGAGGCAACGTCTCGCATAGGGGCTGCAGAAGGTTGCAAATAGAATGGTGAATGTTTAGCATTGAAAGAAAAAAATCCTCTGCTACAAACTGAAGCTTAGACGAGGTGATTTAGTTGGAATTGGGTCAGAAGGCACTGGTTTCTATTGGGAAGGGAAAACTGCTGCAAATCCCTTATCACAGTTTTCTGAGATTATGGGAGTAAATTTTAGTAATGAAGAATAGACAGATTTTAAAAGCTCTCCAGGAATGGGGGGGGGGGGGGGGGGGGGGAACAAAAAACAAAAACAAACCAAAACACTGCTTCATGAAAGTAACTTGTCTGTTTCGGTATTCCCTGAATGCAAAAACATTTGAAATGTGTTCTCTGAAGAAATGCATCTGCTTGTGTGTTGATTTTTTTTGAAGTTTATTCTATTTCTTCCCCCCCAAGACCTGAGGAAGTAGGCCTTTTTACTTACACTTTATGCTCTTACTAAGTTTTGGGGGTTTGTATTCTGTATTTTGTATCTTTGTTCTATTTAGCACCTTAGGTTTTTTGCTCAGCATTGTTTTAGATCCACAGATAATACCATCAATTCAAATAACTTTCTGTGCTAGGTGGTGAGACAGCTGTGCAGAAAAGATTCTTTTCTGTTATCTTTGAAAAGTGAGTAATCAAGGGAATTATAAAGATATACAACAGTGGCTAGCATAGGAACAGTAGTAACTCATTTAAAAAAAAACCTCCAGATTTAACTATTTTTTGGTTATGGCACGGAGGAAAAGAAACCAGTAAACAATTGCTTAGACCATGCAGCTCATTGTAGTATGTGGGTAAATGAGCAAGACATGGAGAGCGAAGATGGGTTTTTTCACTGTTCCCTGCCCAAGCACCACTGAGCCTTCCCTTGCTGTACAGCAGCATTTAGAAGCTCTAGCACCTCACGCAACCCTACAAGTAAAATGGAGTGAGCATATATGTTTGGTACGGCTTTGAATTACAGTTGTTCACATATAATGGTTCAGATGACGTCTTGGAAGAATATTTCTAAGGTTGAGATGTTTGAGAATTCTTAGCAAGTCTAGTTAACCTAGTGTTGCTGTTCGCAATGAAAGAAGAGTTAAGGTAGGCAAGGCGTAGGTGTGTCTGCTGCTGTTGGGTGACAGGGACACTCAAGGGTCTATCTAATGTTGCTGTGTTGTGCCTCCCTTCTGGAGGTAGTGTGAAGGGATTAATTTCTAACTTTGGTTTTATGTTCCAGGCTGTGACAGGTTTTGGTACCAAGGTGAGGTTTGTGAGAACAGTAGTCTTTCATTCAGGGAAATCTGGAGTATATTTCACTGTGGCTTCCTGGGGGACAACTCGGATCTGACCATGAAAGTACAAAGTACTTGCAGATCACTAAAGGATAGTCAGTGTATAGAGTACATTCTTCTTTTGTGACTTTTTTCCTTTTCCTCTTCCCTCCCCCTTTTCTTCATGTTAGAGATGTGTTTCTGGAAGAGAGTTGCTGTTGGGCGATGAGGAGATGTCTAAGAAAAACTGCTTTGAGACAGCTCTTCAAATGGACCATATAACTAATTTTTTTGAAAACAAGCTTAGAGAGATTTTAGGGTTGGGGGGCAGGAGGGGAATCTACTTTTAAGCTGTTCAGTTAATTGGAAGCAGCTGCTTTGCCCATATCTTCCTGTATTCTTTTCCCTGCTCCTGCCTCTCCAATTTAAAACATAATGTTTCCAAAAACTGCTCTTGCAGTCATTTGCTTATATGCCCCTCTGAAAGCTTAACTAGGAGCTAGCTACTTATATCGCAGTAACGTTAGGTTTACTTCAGATATACTAAACTACTCTCTAAGATTAGCATTGGATGGATTTTATTCCTCCTTTGGAAAATTAGTGACCAAGATACCAAGTTTACCAAGACTGCTGTCATTTGTCTGTTGTAGTTATTTATCCCAAAAGATGAAATGTGACTTTAAATTAAAGTTCATACTGGTTTGGGACGTGATATGGCACATGCAATTTCATCCTTTTTTGCAGTCCTATGGTTTTGTAGATAAGTGTCTGTCTGTTGGAAGACTGCACAATAGGGTAGAAGTACCATCAGAAGCAGAAATAATGCTGTGTGTCCATGCTTGTTGTACTATTCAGAACTTAGATGTTTTCCTGAGGTTATCTGTTGTTTTTAAACAGAGAAATTAACAATCTCTTTTTTTCTGGCTTTTGATTAGCATAATAAATAAACTTGTTACATCACTTACTTATAGAGGTCTTAATCAGGACTTTTTTTTCACAGCTTTGCTCAGTTTCCACAGAGCTTCCCTTTACCATAATTCAGTGTGATGTTTGACCTGAAGTATAAAGCTCTTATGAGAAGAAAAGATCTGGAGGATTGTTAAAGGACTGGTTTGCTTTTGAAGCAGGATTCGTGGTTAGCTTTCATGCCAATAGTTAGACGATGCCAATAAGGAAACAATTGCTTTTGCTGATAATGGTTCCTTCAAATGCTTGTTTGGGGGTGTTCCTTCAGGAGGAGGGTGCGTGCTTTGATAGAGATTATTGCAGCATATTTCTATCACTGTTTTTCTGAGGGAAATTTCTTTGAAAAATATTAATCATCTGCAAGGTATTACCACAATATAAGAAAGAAAAGCTCCTCTCCTGTGCATTACACATTTAAACTATGCTGACTGTGCAGTTTTCATGATGTTTGTGCCGTGGGTTAATCATTAGTATGTGTTATATATATGTAACATGCCGCAGGACACAGACACATGAGTCGGTTAACCCATGGTGTTTCAAGCTCTCTGTTCTGAAAGATTGCAGACACCTTGTGAAACCCCTAAAGGTGATTTGACTATAGGTAATGGGACTAAATATATCTCTGGATGAATTCAGGCTGTATTTCTCATGCTTAAGTTCCTGGCTTTTCAAGGCACAATCCTCTGTTTCTCATATTTTGGATAGTGTCTGATTTGTATATACACCTGACTTGATCTAGGGTTATTAGTTAGACCTTACCCTTTCTGCTCTGGATTCATAAAGCAGCATGTCTTTAACTTCTTGGGAAATCTGGTAGCCAAATACTGAAGGATGATGACTCTAGCCAGCCACTGGATTATCATTCATGTTATTGCAACTGTAAGTGCTGTGTTATAGTAGGTTTCTCTGCTTTGATTTTATACATTACATATTTTCCCTGTGGAACAGACCAGATGATTTACACATCCTTTTCAGATACTTGGGGAAAAAACACTCTCTCACCTAGCATTTCTTTGATGTTGATCCCATTATATGAAACTCTCTGTCCTTGCATATAGAAGAGGACAGATCCGGTTGCTTCTTTGGCCTAAACAGATTTATGCTGAATTTCCCATCAAGATCACCGGTGGGTTACAGAGCTCTCTTGCGCACACCCTTATCTCGTGTTCATCACATCTGACTGGACTGTTGCTCTGGAAACGGTTGTAATGTCACAACTGACTTCATTATGATTAAATGAGGGGAAAAAAAATAGAACAAAAGAGCACATTCCTGTTTCAACATGCAGCTTGGAAACTGAAACTGTCTCACATACATTCTCTCTATTTCAGAGCACTTTTTGGTAACAGGACACAGATCTGTCCTACTAGTCAGGAATAAAATCTGTAATTTGAAATTGCTATTATTTATTTCCTTTACAGAATCTGTAATCTGTTACTACAAGCTGATGTAGTGACAAGGATAGCTGGATTAGACTCTATTAAAAACTGTGCATGGATCTGTCATAAAAGAACCAATTAATGTTTAAACTTATATCGTTGTCCCTCACAGAGACTTAATTACTTGTCTTGAACACTGAGAATGCTTTAGTTTCCAATTATATCTGGGATTATTTTCTATTTATTTCTAGTATCTGTGTAATATTAAGTTTCTGAAGCAGGTCTGTAACTGCAACAGAACAGAAGATTACAAAAATGTGCCAGGAATGCTGTAAAATTATTTGGCACCAGCTCAGCATTGTTACTGATCTAAAGGGATTTCTATGTCTTTCATGGTTACTTCCCTCCACCCTCAGTTCACACTTAACAGCTTGTCTGGTGAGTTTCAATCTTTAATGCTGTATGGTAAATACATAAAAGTTATTAATGACTAAAAAAGTGGAATACAGAGTTATGGTTTCCTAGACCTGCCCCCCTCACCCCTCCATCTTTTTCCCCCCCTTAACTTTCTAGAAGCTGCTTGCTGAAGGTTACCCAGTCTCTAGTTTTCTAAACAGCAAACTCTTCTACCTGTATAGTTTGCATTCAAAAACATATAATGTTGGGAGTCAGATCAGTGATTCGTGATTGGAAGTGAGAGGGAGCAGAACAGGAGGAGGTGAGTAGCTCTGTAGAGGTGCCACCATTCCCTGGCACAATGGTGCTTGTGCAGCGCTGGTTGGATGTCCAGCTGATTAACCCTGACCATCCCCCTGGTCCTCAGCTGTGGGTCTGGGTTACTCACCGGTTTCTGTAGTAGTATGGTGTGCTGCTGGTCACGTGTTGGTGCTTTGCTGGGAATCTCTCCAGAACTAGTTTCTGAGCTGTGGCAGCCTGTCCTTGTTCTGGGCCTTACAATAAAGGGGGCTGCCAGCTGCTTGCTGAGGGATGTGCACTCATCTGGTCATCAGTCGGAGCGCTCCTTGCTACTCCCACTTCTGTGCAGAGGTGAAATCAGTAATGGGTCTGCAAAAGTTTACAAAGGCGTGGCTTCTACATTCCATTAAGACTTTAAAGATAATAATGAAGCTGAGGGATGTGCATGGAAGGAGAACCGATTTCAGTCTTGTTGCTCCCAGAAGCAGCTTGGTAGGTGCCACTGCAAATTAAGAATGAGTTTGGGACACGTGTTTGAATCCATCTTTTTTCTTTCATCCTCCTTCATTCATGTGGATTGCTTTTTTATTGTTACTGGTTTGTTACAGTGAATGAAGTAGTTAACCTGTGGGATAGTGTAACAGAAGTGGCTGAAGTATAGAAAGTAAGTAGGGTGAGGCATGCTGCAGAGACACAAGAGTAGTTTTTTCTTTGGCTATATCCATATGAATTGATAAAATCAACATTTGCAACCATTGATAAAGTTTGAAGTCATTAATATTTTCAAATAAATTGTCTTTTTTTCCCCCCTAACATTGTCTAATGCCTTCCTTCTTTGGCGAAGCAAAATGACTAAGCCTATCCTGAGTAATACATGGATTATCTTTTCCATTATCTCTCAGGAAGTTCTGATTGTTTCTGAAACCTTGCGTACCACTGATGTGCTACCTGAGGAATGTGTCCACTCCCTCTATTGTATAAATACGTGGTCTAACCATTAATATGAATCTGTTGTTCAGTTGTTCTTTCTGGAAAAATAATTAACAGTATCAAAACAGTGTATTTTCTTGTACAAAGCGATAATTTTTCTCTCCATGTATGTTTTTATAATCTATGCAGGTAGATGTAGATGAGTGTTTTATTTCTAAGAATCTTTACATAATATCATGCATTCTGTTGGTTTTGTTGATGAAATCCTAAGCTACTTTCTGAATCATGAATTCTGATCACGATATGAAGACAGCCACTTAGTCATGCTGTTTCTGAAGAACCTCTGAAGTAGGACTTCATTATCAAGGAAAGTATTGCATATGCCTGGATAAATCAAATAGTGATAACACTTACATGCAAAGTATACATTTGTTCAATCAGAAGTCCATCCGAGTAGTCCTGTGAGTTATGATCAGTTTATTAAATGAGATGGGGTGTGTAAATAGCTACTTAATTCACAAAATTCAGGCAGACCTATTTTCATTGCATGCTGTTACTGAACATATTTAAGTTGATATTTTTAGCAGATACACATTGTACTGAGGCACCGTAGTTGTGAGAGGCCAGTTGTTTCTGAATTGCTATTTATAGGCTGGCCTGGAATGCTCACATGATGATATTGTTTGTAATCTTGGGTATTTATATTGCCAGTGGTGCTATGGCAAAGAGCTTCTCAGTATTTCCATTATACAGTCTATTTCCAGGCCATATACCTAGTGCCTAACAAAGCTTGGCTTGGAGATTGAGGATGTACCTCCTCTGCAAGTGGTATAAATGCTGCCTTCGTATTTTTGAAAGAGCTATGTGATTGTAATGACTTGTATATTTCATTATCATGTTGCTACAACAAACACTAAAACACATGGAAGTTAAAACAGGATCTGAAAAATATCCATGGAAAGATGGTCAAAGAATAGACAGAAAACTGAAACTTGCAGCTTGTATGTGAGGTCACTCTAGTACAGTGGAATTCAACCCAAAATGTCCAAGGTACAAGTGGTTTGGAGCTAGGCTAGTGAGACCCTGTTGAAAACCCAGGCCAAAATTAATGTTGGCAATATAGCAGCATTTTGTTTCAAAGTGTTCTTTAGTTTTATTAGCTTAGGTTCCCTCTAGTTCTTTAGCACAGTGATTTTTTTTAAAAAAACAAAACACCTCCATTTGGGGAGAAAAAGGAGTAGTAGGAAATAATCAAGCTGGCAGGGAAAGACTGCCACATATGTATAGTTGTAATAAAATAGGGCAAAAAAGTGAAAACAAATTTTTTTTTTTGTCAGCTGCTTAACGGAATTTTTCTGTCTTACACCTATCCTGTTTTTTGCCCTCCTTTCTAAAATGGTTTGAATTGCTTACCTTTCACTTCAGGATATTGATTTTTAATTGGTTAAGTGAGGTAAGGCTTCGCTGTTTCTCATGCCAAAATTCAGGCATGAATTTTGTATCTTCCATGCTTACTAACCTTCAGTTTTATTCTCTAATATCGTTTTACCACCTTAATTTACAACCCAGCAGGGGGTAAAGGAGCAGCTATGTATAGCAAAGGGCACTTCTGTGCATTTAAACCTGGGCTTTACAAGCAAATGAACCTGGTCATTTTAAGTTTAGTCTACGTTTTAAAAAATCTTACTGGTAAGCTTTTGGATCTTGAGCAGTTGCTTTCTGTTTTAAAGAATTTGTCTTTATTGCCAAGTTAATCTCAGTAACAATCTCTAGGAGGGACGAGTTGAACGTTTTTGTGACATCTCCTATCATCTCTTCTAGTTGTTTTTATAAAGCTCCAAAAGCCACTTCAAAAGATCACTAGAATTAAAAAAAAAAAAGAAAAGCACATCTGCTAATATTCTTTCTAAATTATCAGTCACTCAAAAGATAGGTTTTTTCTCACTGGTTATGAGTAGAATCACACACATTATATTCTCAGAGTGGTGTATTGTTAAAATGCTGAATGAACTGTCTTAGGACAACAGCAAATGTTATACTTGGGGGGGAAAAAGGGTTTTTTCTTTATGATTAGGCACAGGCTTTTACACTTGCCTTTGTGAAGATTCCTCCCAACTACAGATGCGCAGAGCAGCATCTTGGTGCTCCGTTCCCGTTTGCTCAGCATCACACTGCTGTGACAGCATTGCTTGTCAGTGCAGAACTTGAGGAGGCTGCTTTATGGTTGCATGGCTCTTCTGTTAACAAAGAGGAGGGTAGTTCTCTGAAGTAGCAAACCTGGGGGATGGAAAAGGTGGCAGCTATGCTTGTGCAAAGTACGAATCCATGGTGCTGTCGCTGTGGGGTCTTGTGTTGAGATTTCAGTTGAGGGACTGATGCATCTGTGGCCCTTTATCCCTTTGGCCTCTTAGGCGGGGACCTTTGCTCACTAGCGCTCATGCTGCTCCAACTAGATCTGCGAGGTAAAAGTTGCAGATAATGAGCACTACCCACTTCTGTGGTTTACCACTGTGATACATGGAGGAATGAATACTGATTTGTCATTTTCTTCTATATGAAAGAAAAGAATCTTTCTCTTCTACTTGCCCTTTTGTTCTCCCCTGCCCAAAAGGCTGAAGAATTTATTTATTATGCTTGAAATAAAGAGTGAATTAATTTTAGAAGGGGATTTGGCATGGGCTTCCCACTAACAAAACAAAGTCGGGAGAGGATTTGATGAGACTTTCCAGTCTACAAAGGAGGCTTTCCTTCCCTGCTCTCATCCTGAAGGAGATAGAATGGTACTAATGATTTTTCAGTTTGACAGGCTGGAGTTGCATTTGATTTGATGTATATGCAATGTTACCTTCTAGAGAATTTTTTGAATGAGAGAGGATTTAGAAAATTCTTGATCATTTCTGCAGTGCTCTACAATCTCTATTTGTAACTGCCCAAGAGTCAAGAGTTACTGTTCTCATAGTAACTAAAGTACTTAACGTAAGTATCTTGATACAGATTAGTCTAAAAAACGTGCCATTTGGAAAAGCTAGGTTTCTATTGAAAGGTTACTTATTTTTGGCTTAGCTTGACAGTAATTTTTCTACAACTGATGTATAACTAAAGGACATGTTACATTGAGCATTTGAGTTTTGGTTGTGTTCTGTTGGGGGCAGATTCCGTTGCCTAAAAAGAGGAGGTTTAGATTAGGAAAGACACATTAAATATGAAATAACTGCTTTTCTGTTGACTAGTTAGCTACAGGTGCTGCACAGAGGAGTATGTACGTGTGTGTTCAGTAAGACATGCAGACAACATGCATTTTTCTGGGAGCTAGCACAAGGTACATTACATAGAAGCAGACTTGCAATCCCAAAATGTAGCCACTCGGTGTTTAGTATAGTAATGGAGATGGAAAGTTGTATCTGTATTTGAAAGAAGCTTTTGTGTGTTACTTTGATCCTCAGTATTTAGAAAGTGAGGGATAGAAAAGCTAAGATGCTTATAAATTTTCCATTGCAACCTATTAAGACGACAAACGCAATTAAAGCAAATATTTTTAGTCCTTTAGGTTATTGAAGCAAAAATACTGTCTCTAGCCTTGCTTTTTTCCTGGAGTAGTATTTCTTGGATGCAGCTTTTGAATTGAATGATGCCACAAAGCTCTTCGCAACATACTTGAAGAAAAAAAAAAAAAGTACTGAATATTGCTTAATGTCCTGAGCTTTAGATTTTATTGTGCAGAAGGTCCTAAGGTAAGAGGATATTTTTGCTGTATTTCACAACTCAGTACTGTCATTTTGGTTTTGGATTTTTGTATTGCCTTTTTTCAAATTGCTGCATTTTTTAATTTGCATTTTTTTCTGAAACAATGGTAAACAGTGTGTTAGTAATGGCATCATCATTTCAGCTAATTGGAGAAAGCTGATCAAGGAGTTCTACAATTAACTTAGCAACACTGTTAATTTAGTTTAAAAAATTAATGTGTAGCAAAAGTATTGATAGCGTTTTTAAGAGTCGGACTTTTATTTTTTACAATGCTTTTCATTAATTCCTATGTGAATGGTATTGGGTGGATAGTTTAGCTAAGTTCTCACACATGATTTTGTTCTGTTTGGAAGAGACACTTTTTCTGCAAGCTTCTTTGTAAAAAGACTTCTGGAAGATACAGGTTCCAGTGAGAGTTATTTTAAGCTAACAAGGCACTGATGTTTGTGCTTCAGGTGTTTTGGAGGACAAGAAGCCAGTCACAACCCATGGACGATGACTTTTGATTTCTCTTGGTTAATAAAAATCACAGACTCAGGAGGGATGAGCCATGTGTCCAACTAAAATCTTATACCCCACTCCTGTACATCTTGTATGGAATTCTGAAGAGGTCTCTGCTTGGTCTGGTATTTGGTTTTTTATAAATGAACTGGAGAAGGGGTGAATACTGGTATGACAGAATATATTTGCAGCACTATGCTGCTGCTGTTGCTGTTAGAGCATGGCAGCCACAGAAAGTTGTGGGAGGACTTTCAGGTGGGTTGTGGCTGGCTGATAAAAGGGAACATGAAACTCGCTGTGAAATGCAAACGTCTTATGTACCCAGCCATGGTTTCTGGACTCCCTGTTCTCAGGAGAATCATCTTGGAGTTATGCTCATTCAAGGGAAACATCAATTTAGCACTCCGCAAATGGGTGAAAAATAGCAAGGGACTGTTACAACCGGCTGGGAAAGAGCAGGGAAGAAGAGAGGAAGCTTCATGTCTCTGTGCAGCTGCGAAGTGACCTTGACTGCTGTGTTTTATTTTGACCCTCCTGTCTCTAACAGGTTGTGGTAGAACTAGAAAGAACTAGAGAATGGCAGAAGTGGTGAGCTTCTTACAGACCACTTTTACACGAGGAAACCAATAAATAGATGAGAAGCCTTTGGTCTAGAAAATGACAGCTGGAGAGAGGAAAAGGGTATGGTGAGAGATCTGTACATCCATGAACAGCAGGAGGAATGACTTACTGTCTGTTCTCTTTCAGGAACTTTGTGACTTCACCTTAAATTCTCAGGAGATGAGTTCAGAACAAATACAAAGCTGCAGCCATAATTAAACTGTGGACTTTGTCACAGGATGTTGTGACTTTTAAAAGTCCATGTGATTAAAAAATGGTTAGGTGAATGAATGTGGAAGAAAAGTCATCAAAGGCCATTAAGCTCAAACATACCAGTTAATTCTGTCTGAAGTTTCTCACTGCCTGTGGCTGGTGAGAGTGCCTGTGTCCTGCACCTGCACTAGGCTGCTGCTGAGTTTGCTGCTGCATTCGTCAAGTGGCTTGATCAAAGGGTCTGATGACTGTCAGAGGCAAGATCTGCCCCTTTTGTGATACCTTGGTGGCCTAGCAGTCAGCACACCCTTACCCCTCTCTCCCTGTGTTCGTGTTCCAAATTGCACGTTGGCATTTACTGTGCATATTCCCTGCATAGGTACAAATGGCTTCTGGTTCTGTAAATGAAATTGGTGAAGACAATTTTTGAAATAAAGAATGGCAAAGCAAAGTAACACTCCCGCCTGACACTCTGAACCCCTTTGCCCCACATTTATCTGGCAGAGGCACAGCCAAATATGACAGACTGTGGCATGGAGCTGGGAAGAAGCTTCTTAAAGTGGTTTTGCTTCTTGAACAATTACAGTGAGGTGTTCTTAGGGCAACTGTTGCTGGTGTCTGTTAGGCTAAAACTTACTCATTCTGCCTCAGACCTGAAACAGAGTGTACACACTTGAATCCCTACCTGTTTTTCCTCTTCCCTCATCCCCTGCAGAAACAAAACTATTTCACCTGCAGCCTAATTAAAGATGCAATCTCTGCTTTCAAAGTTTTGTTTTCTCTGTTTCTGAGGTGTTCAGAAAGAACTTGCTAGCTAAAGTAGTTCAACTTTCAAAAATTAAGTGATTTCTATGGTTCTTGCTGCCTCCTCTCTGATCTCTAATGCAAAGTGAAATTTGTCATAATTCTTCCCTTTGCCTAGGTCTTCTGTGGATTGCAACGGTTCGTAGGAATATAGCAAAGGGTAAAGAGAGTTATGCTTTTGATGCAGAAATATTTTTGTTTCTAAGAATGTTCATATTTTCCAAACTGTTTAAATGAAAAAGGTTACTTCATAAGCAATGCAGTATAAATACAACATAGGAACTATGCCATTCTAAAAGAAACTTGGTAGAACTTCTTTTGGATTATTCTCTACATTTCAGATTCACTATGTTTTAAGAAATACAAATTCAAACTGATTTGAAGTTAAGATAGCTAGAGGACTGCAGAACTTATGTAAAAGTGTACTTTTACATAGTGGGAAGCATAACACATGAGAGCATATGCAGAAAGCTGTTTTAGATTGAAGTGATAAATTACAGCACAGTGTTGGTACAAGAACAAATAAATGAGATTAAATTTCTTTGATACCACAAATCAGGAAAGCTTTCTGGGCAGCAGGAGAATTAATAGCCTTTCATGACACAGAACAACATAACTAACTTTGAATTGTTCAGACTCCATCTCAAAAGACTCTATGGCGTTACTGCTGCCTATGACATGGAGATGCTGGCTCCATGTTTTATTGCTTTATTGAGCCAGTTATTGCGTATTGGCAGATGTGGTCTCACTTTTTAGCTGTAAGAATAGACATAACTAATTTTTTTGTCTTTTCAGGAAATACTGAAAATTCATTTCAGTTCCTAGGTAATTCTTTCTTATCCACATAAGAATGTGGATAAGACACATAAGAATGTGTCTTATCACACACCATAATGTTGTGATCTCTTTCTAGACTTTTTTAAAAACCATCAATGTCTAAGATGTCTGAGATGACTTCTGTGTCTCTTGTGCTATCTTGTAATGCTCACTAAAACGGCATTCTAGCTGTGCTTGTGATCCTGTGATCCATGTGTCCACATTTACTCTTTGAAATAAACATTTCTTATATTGAAAACTGCTTGCAATACTTTATATGGAATTTTACCTTTGACTTGTGCTGTAGCATTGCTGTTTGTTTTCAGAAAAATTGCTATTTTTATGGGACACAGGCCAACTGTTTTGTGTGTATTGTAAAAATGAAGTCCATTGTAACAAAACATAATTATACATTATACCCCTCTTCTTAGTTTGAATGATACACTACAATTGCTTGCATTTAGCTGTGAACTCATTCTCCACTGAGGCACTTCAAAGCTCTGTTTTCCCTTGTTTCCCTCTGTTTTATAGACAGAGTCTCTATGTAAAGTCAGCAGTAAACCAGCTTTGTCAGTTTTAACCGTTTATGGTATTATGATATTTCTGACTTAAGCATGCAAACTTCTAAGAATTATTCAAATTTATACCTTATGTCTTCTGGCTCTTGCTTGAAGACAAACTCTGAAAGAAAACTCAGTATTTCATTTGCACTGAGGCTGTACAGAACTGTCACTTTTAGTAACGACTGTGACCATCTGCTTAGAACTAAAGAAAACGGAGTTAAAGTAAACCCCCTTTATCTGCCAGAGCAAACTAAAAATTGCTACTATGATGTTAAAGTAGTACTGTCCAAGCTTGTTTACTGAAAATCAATAGGTGAAACCTGGATGCCTGTCCTTGCCTGATAACATCACTTGATGGGCACAGTGAATAATATTCTCCACAGCAGACTGACTGTATCTTCTTGGAGATGTGAAGAAATTTCAGACATCAAAAACAGCTGTGAAACACCACTGAAGGTTGCTGGGCTGCCACAAATTTTATGTTTCATGTTGAAAATTTCTTTCTATGAAACTGATACATATGAGTTGGTGTGGGGAACACATCATCTAAGGATTTTTAGAGGTGGTTTTTATTGACTTCTTTCAATTGACACAAGTCTACGATGATAGTAATGGTTACAAATTCCTGAATCACAAACCTTGCAGATTATCTCTTATACTAATGTTCATGCTACTACTCTATGCCACTATATCATTAAAAAATTGATTTTAACATTTTTCACAGAAGGGCTGAGGTTGCAGGGACATATGGAGGTCACCTGGTCGACTCCCCCTGCTCAAGCAGGACCACCTAGAACCAGTTGCCCAGGCCCATGTCCAGATGGTTTTTGAACATCTACGAGGATGGAGGCTCCACCACCTCTCTGGGCAACCTGTGGCAGTGCTCAGTCACCCTCACAGTGAAAAAGTGTTTCCTGATGTTCAGAGGGAGCCCCTGGTGTTCCAGTTTGTGCCTGTTGCCTCTGGTCCCATCAGCAGGCACCACTGAAAAGAGCCTGGCTCCATCCTCTTTGCCCCTTCCCTTCAGGTATTTATCCGCATTGATAAGATCCTGCCCTTGAGCCTTCTCTTCTCCAGGCTGAACAGCCCCAAGTCCCTCAGCCTTTCCTTATAGGAGAGACGTTCCAGTCCTTTTTTTTTAACTTTTAAATTTTTTCCTGATTCTGTTATTCTCCAGCATGTAAAGCCAGGCTCCCTTAAGAACATGAATTTTAACAGTTTAAGTTTCAATTAGATCTAGAAAAAGGATTTGCTTAATACTGGATTAAAATATTATTCAAGTCTTTTAATCTGTGATCTGTTAAGGTCATCTATTCCAGTCATAAGATGATCCTTGATTTTTTTTTAATTTTATTTTTTTTTTTAGTCCTCCAAAGATGTTAGGCTCTTATCATTGCTACAGGTCTAAATATTTCCTATTTTGTTTTACATAAGTGGTGTGTACTGCCCTAAATCTTCCTGGACTGAAAAATTATGTTGTTCATTTTCCCACAGTGCTAGTTTTACTAGTTGCATAGAAGCCTGGAGTGCTTGTCACTCACTTCTCTTATTTATGTCTTGGTGTATGGCAGGTGGTGAGGAGGTGGTTGACATTACTACCAAGTGTGTATTATTACATACATAACATAATGTCTGCTAGGGAGGTCTTGGCTACAAGCTTTGCTGTAGAGAGAGGGGGGAAAAAAAAAAAAAGGAAATGTTTGTGGCTCAAAGTAACATAACATTTATACAGTTTGTCACAACTTCATGGCTCACTGGGGAAGAGGGAGCCTGATAAATTTTGTTGGTCTTGCCTCCCCTGTTGTATAGGATGTGTTCTGTGGCAAGGTATTCAGCCCAGTAACTTACCTCTCTGGTGTCTACTGGAAAGGCATCTAACCTCTGTCTGAAGCCCTCACATGGAAAATCTGTGAGTGCCATTGCAGTTGCCACCCTTCTCTGTTTCTTCAGAAGCTTCCCAACTATATCCTTGTCCTGATTGAATAAGAAAGAATATGCTTACCTCCCAGCAGAGTGATTTTTTTTTTTTTTCATTTTGTTTTGTTTGTTTTTCATTTACTGAGGGAAGTAAGGTGTTATAACAAAGGTTCAGGTCCAGTTACTCAGTTAATACCTACAGTTTAGTTCTTTCCAGTACATAGTCTTTCCACTGACTACAGATCTTCTTTCTTGATCCTTGTCAATGAAGCTGCTAATGGCCATTCATCTCTTTGTAGGAAATAGTGATGCTTGAGTTCTGAACAGGCAAACTAACAAAGTTGAATTTAATTTATGAAATGTTACATTGCTTAGCAGACTTTCTTCATATGCCTTTGAGGGTGATGTCTTGCAATAAATACTGTATATAGTGATAAATAATAGTGTATTTTTCAGATAGCTTTGAGATACACCCCTGCAGAAGAGGTATTATCTTCAGCGCAGCTTAGTGTTTTGATGGTTCTTACAGGCAGCATTTTGGACAGAATTTTTAAGGAGCAGTAGTGTTGAAAGGGAACATTTTGCACTGATGTTGAAGAGTTACAAGGTAGTTATTAGCTGGGAGTAGCTAACCCAAGTGGCTGGTTGGTTGGGTGTGAGAGTCTCGATAGTTTGTGGACAGAGTTGAAATGCCAGTTAAGGCTTGGGGTGTTTTTTCTTTTCAAGAGCGCTATTAATAAATGCAACAGAATGAGAATAATGGGTGCCTAATAAATGCCATGGTAAATTTATTAACGCTTCTAGCATGTGTTTCCACCTGCTTTCCAGAAATATGCCATGTTTGCCCAGACAGCAGTTTCACTGCATTCAGGCTAAGATTCTTTCCTCCCTCCCTCTTTTCTCATCCCTCTGAGCCTGATTAGTTAGTAAAAGCTCCTTGTTTAGATTCTTTTGCATTGAGTTTTATTAAAAAGGAGGGAAAAAGAATCAGTTTCAAAAGGGTCAGGACTATTTGGTAGCATAACTATGATTACGAGCAATCATTAAGTAGACTTGCATTCCTTTGCCTTTTTGTTATGAGGCTGGTTGGTTGTTAGTAAGAACAAGCTTAATATACTTCTGATTGTGGTTATACTGTGCTATTGATAGGTGTAGCAGGTTTTTATTACAATAACTAGAGTCTTGGATAAGCTTTGGATGAGTATCATTAAAGACTTGCAGAAAATAGATTATTGAACGTGGTAGGTTCTGGACGGTGTCTGAGCAGTCAGAATTGGGTTAGAGCTCTGTTATCGCAGAGCAGCATGAAAATGTTAGTCAGTTTTTGCCTTTGCAGTAAAACTAAGCAAATTAACTGAAATGGGATAATTTTTTTTTTTTATGCTTATTCTATGTGGGAGAGTAGACAGAGAATTTTGTTGTTTTGTGAACTTTCCAGCAAAGTGATAGATTAATCTTTCTGCTTATGGTGGTGACTGTTCTCCTAAGCAGATAGCTGTTTGCAAAGTGGCATGCTGTTGCATGTAGGACAAGTATCAGCCCATTTTCAAGTTGTCAGTAGAAGTTGTTTTTTACATGAACACCAAGGCTTCTGTGTAAAGATTAGAACCACTTGAACTTCACATCAACAAGTTGCTGGTACTGGAATAATAATGCCTTCGGCAGTAAAAATAGTCAGAACTTGGGAGGGAAGGTAAGTTAGGGACTAGTGATGTTCCAGAGCAGTTGTCATGTTCTGCTTTCCATCCTGTGAATGTCAGAATATAATGCCTTTCATGTACTGTGGTGAGCTTGTGGTGTTTTCATATCCTGTGGTGCTTTTTTTTTTTTTTTGGTAGTTTATCACTGCTGTAGTGAATGAACTTAAGTTCTTGGAGTGGAACCCTGTGATGGTGACATATCCAGGCATTTTCTAGGTTTCTTTTGTGTAATGGAAGTCATTCTACTACTGTAATGTCTATTTTGTTTAACTTGCACTGCAGTATTTATCATTCTGATTTCAGTGTTTTTTCTTTCTTTGCTTGTGGCAGGTTTGCAATGAGTAGCACAGCTTCTTGATAGAGTATTTCCATGAAGCGTGAGAGAGCAATGTATTTTCACTGTATGCATGTGCTTCTGGTGGTGTTTCTGATTATGATCAGCTACTACCTTATCACATGGCACTTGCTCAAATTGCTTTACTTGTTAAAATGTTTTTATTTTGCTGTTCTTCAAATGATTTTTTTTGTCTATAGAACAGACTTTTGCTGGGTAGGAGGATTAAACAGGTACAGAGCATGTGCTGCCCACTTTATGCAAGAATATAAAATAACTAGTTATCTATTTGCATATGTATGTTTGCTCATACAAGTATGTAAAGTAACTCTTCCAGGAATCCTAGTATCAAGTTGTGATGCCATCTTCATTAGTCAGCTACAGAGAAGGTGCCCCAGCCAAGCACAAAGGTGGGACACTGTTCCCTTTCAGAGCCTTGCCCATGCCATCCTTTGATCTTCTGCATTTAGAAAACAGAAGGGGGAAATGGGCAAAAAAAAGTCTTTTTTCTGTGTTCATTTTTGAGAAAATGGTGTACTGCCAGTAGTTTGCACTACCTGGTCATCTGAAACTGTTACTGTGTCAGACACTGATCTTTTTCTAGACAGGTGCTTTTGTTAAGTAGTACAGTGTGCATTAATAATATATAGGTGTGCTTTTTAAGAAGCTTGGTATCAAGCCTGCAAGTAACAGCCTGCAGTGATAAACCATGAGGCAACGAAGGGTCCTAGAGCTGCGTGATCTTACTGTGAAGGATAGGAGAAACATCATCTCTCTGCATATACATAATTTACGTCGTTTGCAGTTAGGAGTGCTGAATGTCTGCTGTCTCTCTGCAGCCACTCTGAAAGCCTTATATACATGGATAAACAATGCAGTTACTTCGATGGAGTAAAGCAAGGAGCACTCGTTATGATGGTCCTTCCACTGGTTTGTTCCCTTGCAGTCTGCCTTTAAGTGAGGCAAATACACACTGCTGGTGATAATCTCAGCCTGAGTTGTAAGGCAGCCTGATTAAAAAACAAAACAACAACAAAAAAAACTTAGAAAAACCTATGATGTTAGTTTTGAACAGCTGGCCTTTCGATTCCAGAGATGCTGGATCACTGGTGAGAGGTGAAAATCGAAGAGGGGAGGAGCACAAAGCTACAGCCTTGCATATGCATGAAAGCATAGCAGGTTCGATAACCTGTTCTGACTTGATATAACTGGGAACAGGTTGTAGGACTGTACAAAGAAATCATTCATTTTCTAGTACTGCAGAATTCCCGACAGAATAAACTGCACATGAGGTGTATGTGGAAACAAAATTTTGGAAACTGTGGCTATCAAATGCTATTAAGGAGACATCAAAAATAAATGTAAAAATATTGTTTTTATCTGTCAGGATGATCTTTTCAATTTGCTAATCTTTATGCTTACAGAGGAAAGAAAGAAGACTTTTTTTAACTCAGCGTGTAAAAACCTGAAGAATTCTCTCCCTTTCTAGTATATTGGTAGTTGCTTGTAGAAATTCTTTTGACCAGTGATCCTGAGGAGTACATCAGTGACTATGTAGCCACTACATGTAAGCACTTAATTATACGTTTGGGAAAGCAGTGAGTACCATGAATTTGCTGTGGTTGCACATATGACAAGAGCAAAAAAGTATTTCAGACTCATTGTCTTAGCTGATTTCTGGCGTAGTCAGCTTAGAAGAGCAAGCTGCAAAGCCATGTGATTCATTCATCATCTGCTATAGATACTATATGTGGTTACTTAACATAGCTGGCTATGATTGCTTCGTCTTCACTAACTAATTGTGAGAAAGGAAAAGAATCCACAGAATACTTTCCAAAATGTGGAATAATTATAGTTCAATTGTGACCTACTTGGCTTCTTAGCACAGATGAATTGGGGATGAATTAGGCTGTGTGGGTGTCATTCCAGAGAATTCAAGACCTGTTTTTCAAAGATGCCTTGTTCCTCTGTCTCCTTCAGTGGAGAGTACCTGGTTTTACACCTACGTTCTCATTTTTAAAGGCACCTTGTCCCTACTGAACATTTCTTGACTGGGGGTGGATGGAGTGATGAAACCGCATTATGTGGAATAGAGAGAAAACCTTTTCAAGTTTTTTGTTGCATAAAATGTTTTTACTTCTGGGTAGAATTGACATTTGGTTGGGAATGCTCACTAAGGGACAAAAAATATTCTTATGTCTTTAAGGTGACAGTATCATGTACTTTTGGATGTTACAGTACAAGAGTGTCTTCTGTTGCTTCCTATTTCATGGGACTGGTTTTCTAGTCAGAATATGTAATGCCATCTTATATCAACTTTTTATATGACAAAGGGACAGTCCTGTGAAATAGTCTAGGTAGTTTAAAAAAAAAAAAAGAAACAGCCTTTGCTGTTGTTAAACTACTAGGAAAGCGCACTCCTCATTGTGCTGTCACAGGCAGTGGGTAGATGGTAGAGAGAAAATGTGGATGCAGTCAAGAACACTTCTCATTCATGTACTAGTGTAGAACATTAGAATTAATTCACAAAATGTCAGTTCTCTTAGCAAATGTGAGAAGCATTATGGGTTTAGTTTTAGCAAGAGACAACAGGGAAAAAAAACTGTTTGCATTAGCAGGAAGCTTTCTAGAAATTGGTTTTCTCCATCTCGATAAAAATTTGAGATAGCCACTCACTCTGCGATCTTAGTGTGTGTTAGCCAAGCAGGACAGGAGAACCTTAATACTGTTATGAAAGATAAAGCCTGAGTAGATTCTAGGAGTAGACTTCAGCAGACATACTGCTCAGAAAAGTTAGAAAAACATTCTAGTGATATTTTACTACAGTCATGATGGCTTAAGGACAAAGGCAGGAGGAAGTTCAAAAGCTCCGTGGACTTTGTGGTCGTTGAAATTCATACTTTTCTTCTGACCTGTGAGAATATTTTTCAGGCTCTTGGTGGTATTTACTTTGATTTTGAGTTTTAGGCATGTGAGAAAAGTCAGTCTTCCATCTGAGTGTGCAGATGGAAGATGCCCATCGTCAGGTTAAACCAAAATCTGCTGTTGTGCAGATGTGTTACAAGGTTAGGTAACTCTGCAATAAATTTCCTGAAGCGTACTGGCTGTCCACTTCAGATCAGATTTTGCTGTCATTCAAAAGGTATACCTGCATGTTGTCATTGACCCCACGGATGATTAGACATGGAATTAAAAATTTTGGGAAATAAAAATCCTAATTGTTGTATCCTCGTGATCTGCTGTCTGTCCCTATCCCCCAGACCCAGCTGTGACACTGATTCACCACATTTGTATGGTCAGTGTTTGGTAAAAATTGAGACAAATGCAATTATTTATAAAGCTGAAAGCTGCTGGTTTCCTGGAAAAGAAAGAAATCACAAAGCACATATTAAAAAAAAAAAAACCAAACCAAAAATCAACCTCAAAAACTTATGTGAAAAATTGATTGAGGATAATGCAGGTTTTATAGCACATCTTTAGGCTGCTACAGATGTGATTTCTGGTAAACTGCAAAAAGTTCTTTATTTATTAGTGTGAGTCCGTTGACTGAAGAAAGTATGTCAGAGTGTCTCCATCTGAATCACTGCCAGCATAATGGTTACAGTGAGTTGGTTAGCCGGAATTTCCAAATAACTTAAAAAGAAAAAAAAAAAAAAAGTCTATCCTGTAAGCCAATGTAGCTGACTTACTTCATGGGCCTTTGATCATATTGCTGCTGGTGATGCTAGCAGGTGACTTTTGGAGTTCCTAGCTTGGTCTTAATAGCCAAAGCGTTTGGAGCAGTAGGATGTGACATACAATAGGAAGCTGCAATCCAGATCAGTGATGAAGATCTTGCTTCCAACTGGGAAGCTCTGCTGTCCACCAGTGGTTTAAAAAGTTGCTATAATGCTTTTCTTAAAATGGGCATCAGAGGAAAATAAGAGGAAACTTCCTACAAGGTAGTGGCTTGTATTGCTTAAGTAAATATCTTAAGAAATACGTCAAACCGTTTGTTTACTTCAGTGATGTTCTGCACCTTTTCCAATTGGGGTTTATAAAGATAATCCCAGAAAAAAACAGTTGATAAACTTTCTCTTGGTGTTTATTTCAATTAAAATGTTCAGGGTTTCTGCGGAACCTGTGCAGCAGTCTATCAGGAACTCCCTAGGAAAGCTGATGTATTCTGGAATTATTTTTCAAGGTATGAGTGTATTTAAAAGAAATTATAAGCTTTTCAAATAACCTTGGATGACTGACTTTGATAGGAAATTGTCTTGCAAGTAGGAATTGGAAGTTTAGAGCTGGTGCTGGGACTGTGGCTAGACAAGCTGGTAACATTGGACTTATATCACATCTGAAAATTGATTAAAGTGAAAAATATTTAAGGTATAGCTAAATGAATTACCCAGCTAAAAGTGCATTCTGCACAAGTTCTGAGACACCTGGACATGAGCTAGCTATAAGCTGAGCCTGTGTAGCCACTATTAATGAAAGGGTAAGACTGCAATGAGTGGTTTGGCTCAGAGGCAAAGTATGTTTGCATTATACCAGTATCGTGTACCAGCTATGTAACTTCTGGTCTAGGCAGATGTGTCATCTAAGGTATGAGCTGAGAGTAGGTGGAAAAGATTGCATAAGATGTGTTTGTGGATTTGCTTCTCTTCAGTGTGTGGTTTTTTCTTTTTTTTTTCTGAGCTGTCTTATTGTGGGTTGCTAAGAAAATTTTGCTCAAGGTGTTCTTCCCCCCACCCCAACTTAGTTGCAGGTAGCATATGTAGTTTGGTGGATGAAAGCACAGCTTGGTCCCATGTGTTTCTGCACTGAGACTCTAGACTCTTGATGATCTTAAAATTTTGTGTAGTCTGTCTGTTGCTGGGTAGCTAGAGACCCTTCATCCATATCCTTATTTTATAAATCTTACTACCTTCTCTACTTGTACTGTTTTGTCTGTAGACCTTTCTGGTTGTGTAGTTTTTTTCTTCATGCACATTCATATGCTTTTTTTCTTCAAGTGAAGAGCGAGTTAAAATTTCCTCTCTGCATCACTTCAGGCTTATTTCAATGCATAATTTAAACATATGCTTAAGGTTGTAGTTTTCATGAATGACCTAAGTCAGTTTAATTCTTCACTGTATTTTCACCTCTCCTGCATTGGCATTAGCGAGCAGTGAGCTGCCCAGTGAGATAGGGCAGCAATCTTACTCGAAACCAGTCCCACTAAAAAAAAAACAAACTGATTTAATTTGGAACAGGCTGCCCAGGGAGGTGGTGGAGTCACCATCACTGGAAGTATTCAAAAAATGTGTAGACATGGCACTTCAAGGGCATGGTTTAGTGGGTATGGTGGTGTTGGATTGATGGTTGGACTTGACGATCTTAAAGGTCTTTTCCAATCTTAATGATTCTGTGATTCAGTAATTTACTATGTGGCCATATGGCTGCCAGCATAAGCAGCAAAGCATTTAAGGACAGGTTGAAGTACTCTGAGCTGGTGTCTTTAGGTTGGGAGTTTGTCATCTCTGCTTTATTTCTGACAGCACTTGTTGGAGTTGTATGTGAAGGGTAATGGTGTTTAGCGTAGGTTTTCTTTGGCTAGGGAAAACACAGATTTATTTTTCTTCACGCTTCTATAATCTCTGCAAGAAATGTTTCACTCTTACCTTGGTCTTGCATGTATAGCACTGCTAAAGTCAGTGGGGCTTCACCCTGGGCACCTTGGTCTGCCAGTTTGCAGGCTCAATTTGTTTGCCACAAAAGATGGGCTGTGATTTGACTTCCATGACAAAGAAAACGGGTGCTTGTCTTCCTTCTGGAACTCAGTGCTGTTAGATTTTTATGCCTATAAGGAATCTGACATTTTCCTTTTTTTTTAATGCTGGGCTGTATTACTAGTTAGGTATATACTCGTTAAAAATCTGTGGTGCATCATATAAATATCATCTGATCTGATTATTCTTAAATACATTGTGGATTACAAAAAAGTTCAGATTATAGTCATGATGTACACTGACCTTGTTTCTTTTCTTTTTCTTTGCTCCCTTCCCTTTATGTGAATGGTGTATTCGTACTTCTTGTCATCGTTGCTGATTTTTTTTGCCAATCATCTAGAAAACCACCTAAGGTAAGTATTTTTTTCTCTCTTTCCATTTGTACCTGCTTGAAAATGTTGAGCAATGCAGCAATATTGGGCGTGTTCCCATAGTACGTGATCAATACAGCTTTGATAAAGGAAAATACATTTAAAAAAAAAATCTAGTCCTCATACTTCTAAGTTAAAGACTTCATAATTCTAGAAGAATACATTTTAATCCAACTGACATGCAGGCAAGGCACATGGCTTGTTAAAGCTGTGACCACGACAAGCCCTGATTTTAATACATTCGTAAAAACATTTGAAAGAGTAAATGAGTATTGTATGTAAAACATTTCATTGCATATAATTCTGCTTAAAAGTTAAAATACTGTATTTAAAAGGTGGCAAAATACATGTAGTAGGAAACAAACTGTTCTTGTTTGTAACTGATGATCTTCAGGAATTAATAATTTGTATAAAAGTGACCAAAGTGTCACAGAATTTGCTTAGAAAAGATTTGCTGTTTTGTTCATAATGCAGGGGAAGGGAGGCGGGATGAATGTTATGTATCTGTTGGACAGAGAAGGAGCCTTATGAGGATGACAAATACAGTATTGGTACAGGGCTGGTAGCAATGATAAGGTGAAAAGACTGTGTGAACTATGGCTTACCAGCAGATGCAAAACTCTGTGTTGGTATTTTGCTTCAGCAGTTTAATTATAATTTTACCTTTTCTGTTTCTGTTGGATGGTACTTTTTACAGGAGAAAAGTGTAGTTAGCTCTGAATGAGGTTTTCTTTTACATTATTCTCTTTGATTTGTAGATCTTCAAGAAATAGTGTATGCAAGTCTGATGTGACTTCTGCAGGTGTAGCAGGGCCTTCTGTAGGACATCTGGGAATAGGAATTGGGATGGATATTATCTATATATCTGTCTTACATGGATAACTATCTACTTCATAGTTCAGACAGCTATTTTATATGTGTGTGTGCATACGTATATATAAAATTTAAATATCTATTGTTTTGATTAATTTTTCTAAGTGTCAGAAGAAAACATCTTCTCAGTAAGTGATGTGTATTATTCCCAATAGGCAGGGAAGAATGGAACAAAATATTTTAACATGAATTGAAATAATTGTATTTGGAAAAAACCCCAAACAAAAATACATAATTTAAGGTCACAGCAGGTAAAAATGAATGATACTGATACTACTGTTTAAAATGGCATGCTGTACTGATTTTTTTTTCCTGGATCTGTTTTTTAGTTTCTCAGTTTTTTTGAAAGCATTTAATAAAGTTCTATATATCCCAGTTAATCTGTCTAATACAAAAAAGTTTGATCATTATTAAAAAATTTTACAAAAGCAAAAAAAACTCCTTTTTGTTGTTGTAATTTCACAAAAACTTTCTTGTAAGAGCCTTAATTTTCTGTAGTACATCATTCATGTTCCATTATAGCTAGTTAAAGATATTGTTGACATTATGTAAAAGCATAATTATGGTCTTGCATTTGTTTGACAAAAAAAAAAAACAGGTGCATGTTTGTGCATATATGCCACATTACTGTTAGGTATAGTCAGATGGTCATTAACATCCTTGAGCTCTATAACGCCAAAACTTAAGATGATGTGTGAAATGTTTATCAGTTTGGAACAGAAGGTTCTTACCATCAGTGGAAATAGGCTTTGTGAGTTTGTAAAGATGTCATATGAGATTTGGATGTTTCTTGATTTATACAGTTTTTAGGGTACTGCACATAGTTGATTTTCAAATTAGGATTTTTTTTTTTTTAATGAAATTTTATAAATATTGGAAGTTTCTTTAACTTCAGTTTAATGAGCTAGTTTATCATCAGCCATGGATGAACTGTGATCCCAGCTCAACTTGGTAGTTCAGAAGCTGTGGTAGGAAAAGTTATAGAAGGACATTAGGGTGTTTTGCTATTTCCACAAACACTGTGTTTAAGTATATTACTAACCTTGGGCTTCTCGTATAATGTTGTGGCAAAAGTAGAATGGTGGTTCTGGGCTGAGACTTGTGAGCTGTACCCCAGGCCACCTTCACATTTTCTGTTCATACTTCTTTAGGCCTGTGGTAGGTCTTGTGTTTTTTTGAACTGTGACCATCCTCCTTCAGTTCTTTAACGGCTTCCATTTATATTGAGCGTACTGATGTAGACTTTGTGTGCCATTTCCTGATGTATCTCCTTTATTGCTTATCTCCATCAGCAGTTGTAATAGGGACATAGGAACAGCTGCCTGGTGAATGAAAATTTCTCCTTTGCTTTTCTTTTTAGCCACCAGATATCCCTGTAAGTCACCCTACATGTCAGATTGACTGCTTCATTGAGATTCATGTGAGCAATATCTGCACCTGTTCAGTGTAATTTTTTTTCTGTAAAAACAAAACATGATAGATTGACCATCTATTGGTCAGATGGAAATGGCTATTAAAGGTTAGCTGTGCATTTACAATATTTTATGGTTACATAGACAGTATGTTAGGGATTATGTTCGGTCTGGGTAATGCGTTCCTAAATGCTGGAAGCCCCGGACTGTCTAGTCTATACCAAGGATTAGGCTTTAAAACAACTAATAATGAATGCGAAATTAGACTCTTATATAAACTAATTATGTCATTTGGCTTAATCCGGCAAGCAGTTAATATCGGATATGGTACTCATTACCTGTAAGTAGTTCACATAAGTATATTGCATGTGTAAACCCTTAAAATTATTAATTCTTCAAGCCATTGATTAGGGGCTTTAATAAAAATTAGTTCCGCAGAATATTGTTTTGGCTATTTAAAATGTGAATACCCCTTGGCTGTCTTATCTGATTCTGTGAGAAGTTACTGCTGTGCAACACTGTCAGGCACAATGGCTCTTCTAGTTAAAAATCTGCAATCTCCTTTTAAGCCACAGGTACGAGTGAATTTGAGACAACCCCCCAGATTTTTCACTGACGTGGTTGATGTGTGGACCTGCATCACTGCTTGTTTTGCTGTGGAAGCCATAACCTCTAGCTGCCTCTCTAGCAAAATAATAACCAACAGCTGTCTTAAACTGCTGTAGGTGTTTGCTGAAGAAATCCGAATCAAAGCCGCATATCTTTTCTTTATTTAAATTTTGTGATTGCCAGAACAGTCTTTTGTTTAATTTCTAATAGTTATTAACACTCTGAGCATCGTTCTCTATAACCTGGAAATGGCCTATGTAACTCTGTTAGCTAAGGGTCATGTGCACATCTGGATATGGTAGTACCAGGATCTAGCACTTCCTGGCTAATTCTTTTTCATAACTTTCCATTTTTATATGTTTGTGAGTTAAAATTCTTATAATGAATATAAAATGAGTACATACTCAAGCTCATATACTTATTTTTACTATGGACTTCCAATTGTGCAATATCTGTCTTGGTGAGTTGTATTCCATTACTTGTACCTCTGTCTGTTACTTGACTATTTCTACATGTCTAAAATGCAATGTCCAAGCTTTTTTCCAACTGTCATACCACTCAGACTGAAAATACTGTCCAATGTTAAACACTGGAATAATAGAGCTGGTAAAAACCCCCCACCCTGTTAGTCTCTTAGCTCCACTCAAAATTTCTGGTTTAGAAGCTACTACCCTAGTGAGGCAGGTTCTTGGCAGCTTCCTTTTATCTAGCTTTCTCTTTTAGATACTGGGATGAATCATGAGGTACAGAATCTTGCAAAAATAGGAAAGTTTTAAGGCTTGTTTGTTAGTTCCCCCTGTAATTTAAAAGTCAAGAATAATTTTGGGTCCAGTTGTGAGAGCTGGCCAACACCTGTGTGAACTTATGTCTGCTTGTGGTTGAACGCCAACCTGTGCAGATGCTTGAAGTAGGTGTATACCTGTCTTTTATGGTTTTCCCATTTTGCTTACCTTCTGAAAATTCATTAAGCTTCCTGTTACAGTGGCTATGGAATTGACATCAGAGCAGTAGGAAAGCAGAAATACTTGTCCATATAGTCACAGAGACTTACTCAAAATGCTTAGAAGAATAACTGAAAGTTCAGGGAATCTTAGTGGAGATACAGGTAGCAATTTTAAACTTTGTGTTTCAAACAAAAAATATTTTCCTTTTTTTCTTTCAATGTTAAAACACCTAAATGGAATGATTTTACAAAGTGTGGTTAAAAACTAGTTCACCAAGGCTGCTTGAAGCTTAAAGTTCTGTTTGTGTGTGTCAGATCTCTCTGTTCAAAAATGTTTCAATAGTAGTTTTGATATAGTTGTTTGATACAGTTTTGATATAAATTGGTAGTGATTTTTGCTTTTGAGTCTTCTTCAGAAAGCTGAAAAGATGTTTTCAGTGCCCAGTAAATGCCCAGGTTGAGTATTGGCCATTGAGCCTGAGACTTAAGCATTAACAGAACTTATGATAGCTTTGACAGTCATGTTGACAGGGGGGTTCATGCCTTCTTCAGGGAAATGGATCATGGGGAGAAAAAAATTAAGGTGAAAAAAATTATTATTCTGCATACTCCTATCAAAAGGCAAAGTAATACTCAATGTTTTCATTTTCAAGGAAGAATAATCAGTGAAGATGAGAGAAGGAAGGGAGCACCTTAGATGAGACTTAGAGTTTGTGGGTTTTTTATAGTGTAGGTTCTGTATCTTGTCCCCAGGTATGCTTGTGTGCTCTTGGGACTGCATGCCCTGCAGTTCCTGCACTGGAGGTCAGAAGAACATTAACTAGTGAGTTACCTTTGTACAGAAAAGATGATCAAAAGGGTTGCTTTTCAGGTAGGACACTGTTCTGCAGGCATTTCCTGTAAAATGACTTTGTTATGTATGTGCAGAAGAGCCTCACTGATAGGGACCAAGTTTCTTGCTCTTGTATGCCTTATTTCTTCCTCTATTAATTCTTGCATTTGGAATCTCTTTACCCAAAGGTCTGAGTTGTCCTGAAAATTGCTTTGGTTGGGTGCTTAAATTATCGTTGCTGGGAATTTTCAAGGTTGCTGTTTTGTCATCACCAATCAAAGCAATTTTTAAATTTTTGCCCACTTGTTTTAATAGAGGAAGGAGATGCAGCTGCTTGACATGTTTTGCAAAGAGTGCATGCCCCAGCAGTTTCCACTTTTTTGCCTGACTTCTTTTTTTTAAAAAGGAATCTTGTTACTTCTGTTAGAAGGATTTGGCAGTTTTCCAGAACAGATTTTATAAATAGCCTGAGTCCGTGTTGTGGCTTTTTATGTTTAGTATGAAAACATACTAAAATAATATATTTACATTTGTTTTATCTTGAGACAGAATTTTTCTCTTCCTATGCATAATCATTTTGGAACTTTTAAAAATCAGTCTGACCAATTTTTACCTTTAAAAAAAAAATCCAAATAACAATTACTTTTCTACAAGAAACACTTGGCTGCAAACACACATTTTAATTTGTGAAGTCTCTTAACAAGATCAGTGTTTACATTAGGAGTCATTGAATAATCTCATCATGATTTTCCTTGTTAACCAAGGGGAAAATGTGTAGGACAATAGATTAAATTGGCCTACGGTACTGCTGTATTGACATTTAAGTCGTTACAGATGAGCATGTGTATCTGGGTAACCTTTCTGAACTGAGCTGTGTGATCCACTGCAGATACCGCTTAGTTTCAAGGTGAAAGAATGGGCATCTGGGAGGTTTAGGTCCTTACAACTGGGTTTTCTTTTGTAATTGAACTGCTTTGCCGTTTGATCGTCAAGAGATTAGGTATTGTTACCAAGTCCCGTGAGGAAAATTTCCATAGAAGTGGAATGCGAGAAAACACTATTTCTTGTGCTGTAAAAGTTACGAAAAGGGTCAGAGCGTTTTTATTGGTGGCAGAGAGTTCTTTATGCTTAGATTTGAAGCATGATGAACAAATGCACAAAAGTAATTTAAAATACCCCCTACTTGGTGGAGGTCTGAAGATAAGGTGAAGTAACTGCTGCATTTTGCATGCAGTTCAGTGGCAAAACTACATCTTTGACTCAGTCGCAGCAGGGTACGTCCTGACTCATGAAGTTGTCTCTTTCTATTTGCGCTGCAGTAAGTGGCTCGGACCTCCCTGTTAGATTATTATTATGGGTTATTTTTGTTTGTTTATTTTTCTCTTCTGAATGGAATTCCAGAATTCATTTCACTCTTGTGGACTAAGTGTTGTCTCAGAATCTAGTCTTCTCTCAGGCCATTTGATGTGTTTTGCATTAAGTTGGGGGAAAGGGAAGGAGGTGAGGTTACTGTGCTACCTCCTTTTATCCTTCTGAAATGTTTGCAGCAACAGGCATTTTGGGAAAAGTTAGGTTACAGTATATATGTATATTAGATTGCATACTAATTCTGCAATACTAGGGAATCCAAGTTCTTCTACATTCACAAAAGCAGAAAGGAAATGATCCATCTTCTTCCTCACTTCAGGGTTTGTCTCACAGGGAATTTGGCATTTCTGCCAATAGCCTGTGGCTCTTGCTCCATGTTGACCCGCATGGTTTGTCTCTCTAAGGAGATTGGCTGTTGGAAGACCAGGCAAAGAAAATCTTGGCCCAGGCAAAGAGGGTTGTTTGAGTTGTTTTCCCCACCTCTTAGGATCCCTAAAGAGAAAAAATAAATAGAATCTATATCATTAGCTCATCCACAGTCAGTTTACCATGGTAAAATGTGGAAAATATACTGCAGCTTAAGATGTGTTTGTGGGGATACAAAGCTGTCAAAACAACAGTTAAATGTCTATACCATGATGTTCTCAGATGTGCAGAAAAAGTAACTTGGATCAAATCCCAACATGTTAAGTGGTTTTACGGGACACTGTTCCAGGTCCATAAGCACGCTGAGCACAATACTGAATCTCATTTGAGTTCTACACAGCTGGAACTCTTGACTGAAGTAATATTAAATCTTTTCATTAGAGCAGGCTCTGATAGCTTTTGTCTAATAGAGCTACGTTTTCTATTTGCATAGTTTAGGCAGGTAATCTGATACTATTTATTTGCTCCTTAAGGCTTGTAAGTAGTAATGCTCTTTGAGCATTAGCAGTCCAGCCCATGGTAAAACTTTTGTGCATCTTGTATTGATGTCTGCTAAATAGTCATCTTGCCAAGTTCTATATGTTGAGTCTTTTTGGTGCTGTTTCATTAACATTGGCTGAAACTTTTGTCAGCATTAGTGCCTGGAGAAGGGTGGAGCTAATTACTAGGTTTTGGCTGTGTTTTGAAGTCAGTATTAAGGGATACAGTAAGCGATATTTTGTATTGTGTATAATACAGACAGGAAGAAGTATTGCAGTTCTGCAACTCTTGAGATTTCCCAGAAGTATTCCCTCTGATGAAGCCTTTTTACAGTTCTGGTTTAGGATCCACAGAAACAATAGAGAGAGCCTAACTGCAGTTAAACAGTCATGGATTTGTACTGCATTAAGAGAAATGTATTGTAGCCAGAGTTCCTAATTTGTCTTTTTATGTGCTTCTACAGGTGTTTGCCTTTGATCACTGCTTCTGGTCCATGGATGAATCAAACACCACAAAATATGCAGGTAACCTATTTTCCATACACTTGACAGTGTAAATAACTTGAGAACATATGAGAGCTTGGATTTGTGGAGTTTTTTGCATTTTGTACTGTGATGCTCAAGTGACTTCTTCACAGAAGCAGACTTCTCATTTTCACAGGGATTGAGTCACCTTGAGTGCTAGTGCCTCATTTTAGAAGGAATGCAAGCATTAAGGTGCCCAGTATACTGTTCAGGAGGGATGCTTTTACATCCAAGCTATAGCATTCTTTTTTTTTTTTTTTTATCCCCTGGAAGAGCCTCTTGTGAGGGTTTTGTCACTTAAAACGAAATTTCAGTTCTGCATCAGAAATTACTTCTGACTAATGCTAGTGAGAATGTGTGTGTTTTTAGTGGTCTGCGTTCCTGTGCCCGAGAGAGGAATAAAGCATGTATCTTCTCAGATAGTGTGGTTATTTTGGGTCTTTCAAGTAATGTGTAGTCTGATCGTTCAGATCCCTGATGTTTCTAAGTGATCAGCTTTGTGACTCCTTTCTCCCAAAAGCTGGATAAACCGGGCAATATTGTAATCCCAGTAGTTCGTTTTCTCATAACTGGATTTGTGTATTAGCATATTCATACTTCATAAGAGGAGTTGTTTTGATAGGGACAGCTCTGAACACTAGGATTGCAAGGCTGTGGTCCATGGAAAGGAGAAGAAAAAATAAAAAGCATTCAGTTTAGATGTTCGTATTATGAAGTTTCATTGCCCATAAGAAATCTTGAAGGTTGATAGGGTTAATTTAGCTCAAAGTTTGAGATTAGTGGACTAATAAATGAACTGTCATATACTTGTGTTAAACCATATCTCTGACTGCCGTAGCCCCGGTATGAAATCCCAAGTCTCGGGGGTTGCGTTTGGTCATAGATTCCTCTCTATTTCTTACTTGTGTCGGTTCGTCTTTCAGCAACTGTTTGTGCTGGATAGATGCACTGCACAGTATTCATAGTTCAGGCTGGTAGAGCCATTGGTGCACGCAGCACCGCCATTTGCTTTTAAAGGAAGGTACGCACCCAGATCTTGGCCCCATGTGCCTTGAGTGTGCAGGTGAGAGCTGCACCTAGTGGGTGCACCATGGTGCTAACCCACTTGTAGAGAAGAGATAGACCAGAGAAGCACCCCTAACCAGTTAAACTTGTTTCTGTCTCAGTTTAACCCATCTCTCTGTGAATTCAGTGGGGTTCTTGGTCCATTTATTTTTAATTTGAGTCAAACCTAGATTTCTTTAGCCTATTTCAGAAGTTGCCATTGAATTAATCTTACCTGAGAACTGAAGTTTTATTATCTGTATGCAGATGAACCCCTTGTTGGACTGGACTCTAGAAAGCTGTCACCCGCATTTCTAGCATTTTCTTACTGGCCAAGAAGCTATAAGGTGTTTTTTTTGCCCATTCCAGATAATGTCCCTGCTGGGGCGGGGAACCAAAGCAAGACTGTTTTCCTTGTTTTTTTCCAGAAATATGATGAGAATGTAAGCTTCAGGAGTTGTATATGAAAAACAATGCTTTCACTGATTTCTTGATTTTTTTTTTTTAAGTTGTTGTTTTTTGGGGGTTTTTTGGTGTGGTATTGAAGTTAACTTGTGAATTCCCACCCACTATGTTCTAAAACATAATGAATTTGACAGAATATAAAAATAAAAGTAAAAAACAAAACAAAACCAAAACACCCACCCCCCTACCCCCACCAAAACCCCAAAACTGTTCCGGGCCTAAGTTACTGGGTTGTTGGCTTGTTCACTTGCTTGTGCATGAACTGTTACTACAGTAGCATTTCTTGTTTTAGAGCCAACAAACCAAATGCCAAAGTGGTAAGACTGCAGTTTTTATATGTTTGTAGTATTAAGGTACCCTAAGGATTTTTTCACAGATTGGCCTAAATTACTGCACTAAAAAAAAAAAATGATAACTGGTTTTGGCTGGGGTGGTTTGGTTTTTTTTATAATTCCTTTGCCTCATGGAACAAAGAGCAATTGTCCTAGCTGCCTTGCAAGTACACATGCTATCTATGTCTGGAGATCATACTAGAGGCTGTTACAGAATTAACAAGCTTAAAGAATCCAAACAAGCCACCTGACAGCCTTGAGTTTTTGAGCTAAACTGTAATTTCTTGATTGAATGCTGGACTACAGAAGGGGCGCTGATCCGGAAGCTAGACAGATGCATTAAATGCTCCCTGCCTGAAGTAACTGTATGTGGATGTGTGAGTTTAGTATCATGGGCAAGAGCAGTGATTAGTTGCACAATTAAAAGAAAACACGTATAAAGCTTGAAAGCTAAGTTCAGAGTGTTTGTAAGTGTAAGTAATATATGAGCTTCAAAATTAAAATTTTTGAAATAAAAAAGGTATGTGAGACAAATTTAATTACTTGAAAAACTCTTTTATCTTCATCACAGAAATACAGTGGAAGATGTGACAGTGGAAGGTTTAACAAGAAATTCTCAAGTACTAGGCTCCCGTATCAGTCATTGCTCTCTGTGTAAAACCAAAACATGCTCTTCTTGCATTAAGTTGAATAGATCTGTTGTTGTGTATACCCTATTACATTAAAGATTTTGTCGATTGACACATAGGACATTGGAAAACCCACAGACTGGAGTGCATCACAAACAACATACGTCTGAATAATGTGTTGACTTACGTGATTAACTCTTCCGTGTTACAATTTTTTTTTAATGTCAACAAAACCAAAGTCTGTGTTCTCCTGGAAATGCACATTTGTTACAGGATCCTTAAAGCTATCACACATGATTATGGGCTGGTTTTATTTTTCACTTTGCTGATTGATCTACAATACTGCTGGCACTTAGTGATATTGCTTGCAGAAGAGCAAGATTCTTGTTTGGCTAAACCTAATCACATGGGTAATTGGTAAAAAGTCTCAGCCTGTGGAAGAGCAAGGCTGACCCTGAAATGCGATTAGCCATCTCTTTCTTTTACACTGAACTCATTCTGTGAGTTATCTTCATCTTTTTTGTCTGAAGCTAGGGCTTATTTTGTATGTGTTAATTTTCTTTCTGAACTCATATGCAGGAAGTATCAACGGTTCTTATTCCAGTTTGGAAAGTTGCCTTCTCTTTCTAGCATTTGAAAACATGGGGATTGTTGCTGTGAAGACCTAATGCTGTGTATTTAGGTTCTAACTTAAATTTCAATAACTCCATGTGCACAAAGCACTAAACTATCCTTTTTTTTTTTTTTAATGATCATGGTACAGAAGTAGGCTCTTAGTAGCAGAATTGCGTTTAAAAAAATGTTTTTCCACTGAAGTGGAAATTGGATTCTGAATTCTAAAATGACCCAGCAGTATCACTAACATTAATAGTGAAGGTTACCCTCACGTGAGGAAAAACATCTAGAGAGGGCATCTTTGCAGACCCTTGCAGGACTGTATCTCTTGTGAAGACAGCAGGGCATCTGGAACACAGAATAGGATTAAGCTCTTTCACAAGACCTTTGTGGAAGTGGTGCTTTGGTTTCCGATTCTCCAAGAGGTAGAGGCTCTTTAACAACTTGATATCCCAGCTTAGAGATTGCAAGATGCAGAACTCGCTCTTAACACTCAAAAGGAAGTGTCTATGTTAAACTGTGTTTTGTTTTAGTCCAACCAATTAGCAGGCAGAGGATTACTCCAAATACTGAGGCTGTGTGTTTATGAACAATTTGTGGCTGCATTGTTCCAAGCAAGGAACAGTTGCAAACCTCTGGGTTTGGTCTGATCATTGCATGCCAACTCCTCAGCCTTTCTTCTGATGATTTAATTCTGAAAGACATAGCTGGGTATTTGGTGAGTATATGAGCCTCTTATCTGAAAAGAAAACAAAAAGCCAAAAAAACAAACCACAAACCAAAAATGGGTCAATGAAATAGATTTATGAGGAGGGAGAGGAATTTGGTTATAGGACAGAATGATTTTGCCTTCATCTGGAAAAGGGACGAGCTCTGCCTCACAGGCTGTAGGATAGGTGTGTTGAGAGTAAGCAAAATAGCTTCATATTACTGTTTGTTTCTTGACTTGAATGGGTCGTCAGTTCATGGATAAGGACACACCTGCTTGCCTTGAAGAGCTCACAGACATAAATAACACGCTTGGCATTTTGGTGAAAGGGGGGAGGACACTGAGAAATTCTCAGTGATGAGAACAAAGAATTCTTTTTACAAGCCTAGACAACAATAAGAGCCTATTGAAGTCTGCAGTAAAGTAAATTTTCAAAAGGAAGAAAAGAAAACCTTCAGTTTGGGAAGGATTCAAGAGATGGTATGAATAACTACAATAGTACTTAGGCAGGTCCATTCCAAGGACCTCACAGTGTATTGACTTGTCCGTGGATTTTTCTTAAACTCCCTAAGCTGCATCACGTTTGGCCTGAAATTTCATATCTGTGTTTCTGCAGGCTGCATTTTCCTGAGAGGCAAAGCACCTGACTAAGCTTTAATTTTATATGAAATACATATATATGCTCACTACTGCCCTTCCAGAGACTCTTTTAAAAGGAAACAAACCAGGCAGGTGGCTTAAAGAACTGTACACTGCTGCCCTCATGAAAGACTGTAACATGTGGATTTTGAGCAGACAGGAGTGTCTGTAGCTCAGGCCTACCTATTTAAGCTGTTATGTGGGAGAAGCCTATCCCTGTCTTACTGTTCCCTTGACTTTTTTTTTCTTTTTTTTTTTTTTAGAGGAGACTATGTAGTATGTATAACTTAATTTTGTGTCACACACCACATTTTTTGAGGAAATTTAATTATTCCATATGGTTTTAGTACAGAATGGGTCAGGCACTTGAAATGTAGATGTTGTGGCACCTAATTTGTAGTACTTGAGACCTTTTAGTGGATTGAAGTTTTTAAACATTAAAGACTCCAGTGCTTTGGCAATACTGTAGTGTTAAGCTGCAGTAGTAGCTGCTGTGCTTTTAGGTTCATGTTAAGGTGAACCATAGACCTCTTTTTTCTTTTAGAGAGATTCTTTTGAAACTGCTATCTAGCAGAGCTTTTAATAATTCTGATCTCCTCAGACCAAGTTTTATTTTAACTATTAGATCATGGAACCAACTGCAATTTATTGCTGTCAAGATTTGCTTATTAAAATGTTCTGGGTTAGCGATTAAGCTATAAAGAGCCCTGAATTTTCAGTGCTGTACATAACAAGTTGTTATTTGGTTCTAGCTATTTTTGCCGTGTAAAGGAGAGTGTTCAGGAACGGCAGCGATGTGTCATAACGTTGCGGTCATGACCTGGCTGAATGAATCTGTGCTAATATGAGACAGTTATCCCTATTTCAGATCGACTAGTTGTTGTGAACTAGAAATACTAGACATCTGGAAACCAGACACTGAAACAAAATTCTGTTGCAGTATGTCTTGAATGTGTTTGTCACTAAATGAGTGCCATCTTAGAAAAGACTAAAACTGTTAACTGTCCTTTTTAAAAGGGAGTTTTGGAAAGGGTGTGGCCCTTTTTCCTCCCCTCCCTTTTCTTCTGTCTGCTGTCACCAGTCTAGTGAACTGAGAACATACGAACTGTATTTGTAAATGTCATTGGCTTCATTTTGCAGATTGTGAGAACAGACCTAGGGTTCCTCTGCAACATGTAGTTTTCCCTAGGAATGCTGTCAAAGTGGATCTCCCTAGTGGGGCTTCAGAAACTTAAGGGAACGATTTGGAGGAAGAGAAGGGGAAAGAGCATAGAGCTATGAGAGAGAATGCTTAAATATCTTGTTTGGAAAATGTTGTGTGTTGCAGTATTCTTGCATGTCATGGTATTGATTTATCTTTGTGTTTTCAGGGACTTTTTATTATCTTAACATATTGTCTGAATTGAAATGTTCTAATAATTCATGCTGGCTCAGAGATTCCAACTAAGATTTTCACATATAGGTCTTTGGGCAGATAATGTGAAAGTTTTATTTTAGAATTATTCGTAATTTAATAGCCATTATTAACATGTGCACTGCTGTACTTTGCTACTTTTATTCTCGTTTTATATTTTTTCTGTTGAAATACCTAGCCATTTCAGTAGGTAGAGAAGATGTTTAGCTTCAAAGTGCAGTTTGCAAACCCACTAATAAAATTAATGAGGGAAGCAGTGAGGTTGCTTAATGAAAAACATCAACTTCTCATGATTGATATGCTGCTACCCTCAACAGTGCATTGCATTAGTGAATGAATAAAATGCCCATAATTGAAGTTTAATCTTGTGTTCTTTTCTGTGAGTGCACTTAAAAACAATTTTGATTTTATCCCATGCTAATTTGACTGGTTACTATAAACATCACTTTTTAATGACCCATTTGCCTATGTTTGTAATGCTGAGCTCTTAAAAACTGTAAGAAAGTGTCTGATTGACTTTCAGCTTTAGTGTTGACCATTTGAAAATTAAATCTCTTCTAAAAAAAAAAAAATTCCAGCTTTGCCTGTGATATTTGAACCGAGTTCCTTTCCTGGTGTTTAGCAGTAAGAGATTCTGTAGGTCATCTTATGGTTATCATGACTGTGCAGTTTTATAACACTTTGATATCTCTTTTTTTTTTTCTTGGGAAACATGGAAGAGGTTACTGCTTTATTGCTGGTCATAAGTGGGTAATAAAAGTTTTTTCCTTTTCTGACAATCATTGTGGCATATATATGCTATTTTTCCTCTTAATAATTATAATCAGCTTCAATCTTTGCTTGATGTTGCATTCTTGCTCAGCAAGATAGTAAGTGGCTCCCTGCCTCTTTGATATTTGGAAACTTCAGAATGTGCCCTCAGGAGATGTTTGGAAAGCAGATTTTTGTGTATTGTACATTCTTACTAAAATCTTCCACTGGTACGTTTTCTTCATTCATTCTTCAGTACTTTAACATTCTCTGTGGCTATTTCCAGGTTACTGAACAGTGCTTTCTCAGCATAGGTGTAAAATGATCATAGTTGAATGAGAAGTGAATGAATGTGCATGGGCAAGGAGATAGAGTTATTCCAGTACAGCAGATTCTTCTCTGTTTTTAATTCCTGTATTCAGCATTTCTGAACTGTGTTAATACAAGGAGCAGTGACACTTGGAGATTTTAGAAATAAACTGGAAAGATACACAAAGACCAGTTGATAGGACATCACTGCACTAGTTTTTCCTTTACAGCAGAAGAGAAATCAGGTTAAAGGAAAAGTAATTTAGTACTTTCTAGTCCTGTTTACATGTCTGTAAATCATTCCACAGGTGGTTCTGCAAGAATTTTCTGGGCTGACAATTACTCAAGGATCATAGAGTGTAAATATTGTCATGCAATGTATAAATGTGTAGCTAGACTTATTTTTTTTAATGCCAGTATGTTCCATTTTGAAGACTATGGACATCACTATTGCATCCACTGTACAAAATAATTTCTTGTAACTGACAACTGATGAAACTAACTTACAAAATGAGAGATGCAGCTGATCATAGCTGTTCAGAAAGTCACCAGGCAGGGAACCTAAGTTTAAAACCAAACACCAGAAGGTGTATAAATACTGTCCATAGCTCAGCTCTGCCTGTTTTGGGTGTACACATAGCTGGTGCAATTCTCTGATCGGAGCTCAAAGCAGACAATCCATTGACCCTTTTTGTGGTGTACAAATTCTGGGCTTTCCTATTAAAAAAAAAAAAACAAACCACAAACAACAACCACGCTTTGCCTATTTTCATCTTCTACATCTAAAAGACTGAAGCACATCTAAAATCTGCCTGGCACAAGGAGACAATTATCAGACTATGAAATTCTGCAGTTGATATTTCAAACTACGGATTTGCCAGAATATATCTTCAAACAGCTCTGTTAAAGTCTCTTAGACTCCTAATATGCGCTTCCTGCCTGACTGTCATCGGAATGTTTTTATCTTGGTTCCAGCACAACCTTGCCATGGGGCATGATATTTGTTGTACCTCTTATGTCCTAGTTCACCAATGGGTTTCATTGCAATTCTGTTCCAGAACTCTTTTGGGTATAATTTGTGATTAAAGAATGTATATTAATTGCAAAATTTACACTTAAATAATATAAAATTTAGACATCTCTTGTTATTTTCTAAACATTCAATTTACATGATACCTTTTGAAGAACTGCTCCCTTCACAGGAAAATCAGCAATACATTTAAACACAGAGGTAGCTGTTACACTAGTTTCAGGCTACAATTGCGGACTTGTCACTCAGTTGTACGTGAAGTAGTTTGTTCATCAATGCTCTCAATAATAAAAAAAATAATTTGCAACACTTTTTTTTTTTCTTCTTGCTTTCAGTAAATTTTAGTCTGTTTTTCAATTTAAAATAAACTTAATTCTTTTCTAGGTCAAGAAGTGGTGTTCAAGTGCCTTGGAGAAGGAATTCTTGAAAAGGCCTTTCAGGGATATAATGCTTGTATTTTTGCCTATGGACAGACAGGTGAGTCTCCTGTGAAAAAGGGGAAGAACACTTTGTGCACATGGGAAATAGGAAGAACAAAGCATAAGTATTAAGCTAGATAATATTTAAAAATTGTATTTTGAAATATCATAATGTTAAATGTCAAACATTTAGCACAGCCAGTGACAATGTAAAGTTCTTAAAGCAGCTCTGCAAATATGTTCCAGGTTACTGCCTGTTGGGGCCACTTTCAAAGCCTGAAAGGAGTAGTTCATACCAAAGCCTCATTCAGGCTTTTGTGTTTGAGTGTGTTCGAAGGGGTCCCAAGTAATGGCCCAGCTGCACGAAACCTTTAAGATAATTTCTGGTTTTGTTTACCTGTACCTTGTGGTCCAGAGAGCAAGCTATCTGTCTGGAATAGCATGTCATTGTTCTGATATGTGCTTCTGGAGGAATAAAAAGAAAATTAAAACATATGCTTCATGAACAAATGAGTAGCTCAGAAATTACATTCTAAAGCGTTTTCTTCTCCTTTTTTCCTTTAGGTTCAGGAAAATCCTTTTCAATGATGGGCAATGCAGAGCAGCTGGGTCTGATCCCACGGCTCTGTTGTGCTTTATTTCAGAGAATCTCTGTGGAAGAAAACGACTCTCATACTTTTAAAGTTGAAGTATCCTATATGGAAATCTACAATGAGAAAGTCAGAGATCTGCTTGACCCGAAAGGGTGAGTAACTTCACTCTCCCCCACAGCCTTCCTTATTTTTTTCTGAAACTATAAAAGTGAAAATGACTTTTGGAATTCCTTGAGAAAGTGATTGTGTCCCTGTACTTGGCACTGATGAGGCCGCACCTTGAATACTGTGTTCAGTTTTGGGCCCCTCACTACAAGGAGGGCACTGAGGTGCTGGAGCGTGTCCAGAGAAGGGCAGCGAAGCTGCTGAAGCATCTAGAGCATAAGTCTTATGAGGAGCAGCTGAGGAAACTGGGGTGATTTAGTCTGGAGAAGAGGAGGCTGAGGGAGACCTTATCTCTCTCTACAACTACTTGAAAGGAGGTTGTGGTAAGGTGGGTGTTGATCTCTTCTCCCAAGTAACTAGCGATAGAACGAGAGGAGATGGCCTCACGTTGTGCCAGGGGAGGTTTAGATGAGATACTAGGAAAAATTTCTTTACTGAAAGAATGGTCAAACATTGGAACAGGCTGCCCAGGGAGGTGGTGGAGTCACCATCTCTGGAAGTGTTTAAAAAACGTGTGGACATGGCACTTTGGGACATGGTTTAGGGGGCATAGTGGTGTTGGGTTGATGGTTGGACTTGATGATCTTAAAGGTCTTTTCCACCCTTAATGATTCTATGTGATGCTGTGAGGAGGTTTTTTCAGAATGTATGTTTATATGACTTCTTTAGAAAAGATTAGATACCAAACGTCAGAAAGAAGTGAATAACCATGCAAAGCTTGTATACGAAGTAGTAACTGGCATGGATCAGTTTAAATATTAGGATATCATCATAATGATGCAAACAAATGCTGTATGAAGTAGTTTACCACCTGAAAGTAAGACGATGTACAAGTAAATTCTGGGGTATTTTTGCCGTATGATCCAGACCGCATTCAGGTAAGAATTTTCATCAACTAGAAGGAGTTTGAAGCTTATTTACAACTTGGTTCTCCTGGTTTAGACGTTGAACTTTCTGAATGTGGAAGGCCAGCACCTCTAGAGTATGCTCATGGCACTTTCCGTTTTGTCTACACAAAAATACTAGTTGGACTCTCTGGCTTGGAGATGTCTACAGAAGAGGTAGTTTGATAGTTTTGGGGGTTTTTTTGGCTGAGCATTGATACGTGGTATATATTCTTATTCTTGAAAATAATTGCACTAGGTGAAGAAGTATGCAAGCTAGTTAAAAAGGTAGATTTGAGACTTACTTGATATATGTCAATAAAGTGTGGAAAATGCAAGAAGAATTGAAGCTTTAGCAAATTTCTGGGGGGAGGAGGGGGACTTGCTTTCCTTTTTTGTCATCATTCTTTCTGCCAAATAAAGCATTTCAGATTTTGTTCCAGTCACAAATACTGGGGTGAGAGGGTGCGTTAGAAATAATTCATGTATATAGATTAAAACTGGTTAGATTAATTTGAGTCTTTATTGTTAATTTGAGTTTAAAACAATTCTGGAAGACTTGTTTCCTCCTGTTACAATTAAAAGACATAAATTGACTTCTGCTATATAGAAGATTCTTAGCATTTCATACTATAATTTTCGTTTTTCAATAAAGTTCACACTAGAAGATTATGCATAAAGTCTACTTTATTCCGTAGGAGTCGTCAGTCCCTTAAGGTTCGAGAGCACAAAGTGTTGGGACCGTATGTAGATGGCCTGTCTCAGCTGGCTGTTACAAACTTTGAGGTAAATCTAAACCAACGACAAGTTTATGGATAACACCTATGTACATAAGCAATAGGAATCTTATAAGAGATAAACTAGTGTCTGTCCAGACATTTTGGTTCTTGAGTGTTTGTGGTCTCTGGCAATCTCAAAGATCTCTAATGCTTCAGGAGTAGTTATTTCATGTAAAAGCATTGGATTTGTCTTTATGTTAGTTAAAAATATAATAGCGCTATCTCTTTATTTTGCAGTTTTCAATGCATATAGTATACACCAAGAACACAATGTTTCCTTGACACAGGAAATATGAGACCTCCAAAATAAGAATATTAGTTTTCCAGCATGAATTCCTTTGATTTTGTTGTTAAATATGACCTCTTATTTTATACAGGTATATTGCATGAGGAGCTACAACGTGGCTTATATAATTCATAACTTAAATAATGACAGCATCTGAGCACTTGAGTTACCAAAACGTGTTCAAATAAATGAGGATTGTAGAAGCCAATGAACTACTATAGCTGTAATGGAAACAATTAAAGCAGTGCAGTTGTATGAATTGCGTAGGCCTTTCTTCTTATGACGAAGCTGATTTGGAAATGTTGTTTTTTTAAAAAAAATGTTCATTCTTTGTGTAGCATTAAATGAGAACTATGTTTCCTTTTTGTGGGTCTTTTAGTTTTCTGAAGCATCTGTGCACATTACAGAGTTGTAAAAAGTGATTTTACAGCTTTTATGGTGAATTGCGTACTTTGAAAGCACACCACCTTTGGTGAAGTTCTAGGAAACTTTGTACCTTCCCACATATGTGAAAACAAAGATGACTATGCCGACTCTGATATGTGTGCTTGCTGAGTCTTCCAAAATAGTTTCATTAAAGTCAGCCAAAAACTAAGTATGAACTATCTCCAGGTGAGGTAACCCTTTGAGCCAATTAAGTGAAGATAGTATGAGTGCAGTTCAGTGAAGAGACGCATTGTGTTCACTTGTGTAAGTAGATCTGTGCTGGCCTGATTACGGGCATTAAACAATATGATTTTTAATGTGGATATTGCCACCTTATTTCAGCAGCAGATAAGGAGAAGGTGCATTGAATGTAGTTGCTGGGCTTTTAAGTACAACAGAACAGAGATGTGCTTTAACGTCGCTCTGTGGAACTATATACTCTCTGTGCCAATATATCTCAAAATGTGCAAAGAATTTTCTCATTACTTCTACCTTCCCTTCTTCCTCTCTCCCACATGTACACACCCTTCCATCTAGATGGGGATTTTGTTCAGCAAGCACAATGCTTGCTTTTATCCTAGCATCATTTTTTCACTCTTTTTGCTCTAGGATATTGAGTCACTGATGTCAGAGGGAAACAAATCACGGACAGTTGCTGCAACCAACATGAATGAAGAAAGCAGCCGCTCTCATGCTGTGTTCAATATTATAGTGACTCAGACACTTTATGACCTGCATTCTGGTGTATGTATTTCTGTTGATTAATTTATGAAGTTGTGGTGAATTCTTCTTCCCTCCTTTTCCACATACATTATCTGTTTAGCTGTGCTTCTACCTTCAATGCCATGGGGGCCAGTAATCAAAGTAATATTGGCAAGACTGTAAGATTGAGGGAACCCTGGAAGAGTGGGGAAGAACACCAGATAAAGCAAACGGTTGGATCACTTTTTAAGATTGTATTGCCACCATGAAACCTGTCTTAGGTCTTAACTGTTGCTGAAGTTGATGTATTTTAATGACCTACTCTGCCAGTAAGGTTATTGATGTTACCACACAGTTGATTCTGGTTCATTAGTGCTTCAGCGCTTTACTAGAAGATATATGAGTGACTCTTAAAGAGCTATAAAAACTCTTGCAAATTCCTTCTCTCATATCTTGAATTTGATATTTTAACCACATTATTATGAAGAACAGTGTTTCCTGATGCCAGTGTCAGACATGTTAGCACTTTGTGCTGGCGTTTCTTAGCTGCTCTTCTCCCATGTACCATCTGTGCAGAATTCTGGAGAGAAAGTCAGCAAGGTCAGCCTGGTGGATTTGGCTGGGAGCGAGAGAGTGTCCAAAACGGGAGCTGCAGGAGAACGTCTGAAGGAAGGCAGCAACATAAACAAGTAAGACATTGGCATATGCAGATTGTAAAGCTTAATCTTTTAAGAATCATTTGTTTCCTTGGCCTCTTCTCATGGTGTGCTTGTCACAAGTCAGCTCAAATGAGAGACCTCCTCAAAAGCAGTTTGATATGGCTCTTTCAGCTGCTCTGTGTTAAACACCGTGTGTTTCCTTACATTGGCGTAGGGACCCTGATTCATACTTGACTCAAATGAAGGCTACATGAATTTTATCTGGAAAAAGTGACAGCAGTGCTCTTTAATTAAGCATACACCTTTTGTGATTCATTTATACACCCTGTCCCGAGGCTCATATGTTTGTCTCATCATCTGCTCAAGGAAGAATGCAAAGTTGCAGAGTTGAATGGCTTTGTTCCAACATGTATTAAAATATGTAAGAGTATAATTCACAGTTTAAGAAAACCAGATCAGAATGAAGCTGTGTTAGTTTAGCATTGCCTTGGGCATTTGTACTCAAGCAATGACAAGTTTCACGGCACTTTTTTACCATAATTACTGTGTTACTGCCTAAAAGTAAGAATTTAGCACACTATTACTACTGGCTTAAATACACAATTTTTCCTGGGAAAGAAAGTTTAACTGTTAGAATAAAAACTACTGCTTTTTCAATTTAATTTTAAAATGTCACAAAATGTTTTAGTGTTTTAAGTTAACAATAGCAGCACAAAGTGTGTTTGAACAGCGTTCATACTTAAAATGATTTTAAATTACCTCTTTTTAGAGTTTGAACATGTTTGCTCTTTCTAGCTTAATTTCTAATCTACTTCATGTTTAATGCATCATATTGGTAGCCACGCTGGCATAGTCCTTGTGAAATGAAATGATGTGGCTCTTTTTGCCTAATGGCAGGTATTGTACCTTTACTGCACAGGTTACTAGTTAAATTCAGATTGGATTTACTGGAAACTGTATTTGTATTTTGCATAAACAAAGGTGAAATTAAATGTTTCCTTCTAATTCTTGAGGAAGAATTCAAATGCCAACTCTCCCAACAGCTATTAACAAATTGCAAATGTAGCTATAGATACAGAAAAACTTCCTTTTTTTTTTCCTATTAGGATGTTTACTCAGTTTTAAACTTTTACTGTATCGATGCAGTAGGGGAAAGTTGTTTAGCTCATGCTGAACCTCTTTGACAATAGAGGATCTTCAGATGTAAGCAGCAAACTTTTCTGTAAAAGATACTTTAAAAGAAAAGTGGACAGCTCTACAATTTCCCATCAATTAAATTATTATATGGTATAAATTGCTGTTACTTAGTCCATTTATTAAGCATTCTTTATTTGAAATCTCTTTTGGAACTGGTAGAATGATAGAATCCTAGAATAGTTTGGGTTGGAAGGGACCTTTAAAGGTCATCTAGTCCAAGTCCCCTGCAATGAGCAGAGACATCTTCAACTAAATCGGGTTGCTCAGAGCCCTGTCCAGCCTGACCTGGAATGTTTCCAGGGATGGAAGGTGAAAGAGAATTCTTAGTGCTGCGCTTAGTGTCTTCTGCTAGGTTTTTGCTGTTACCTGGAGTTTTAATGAAGTCTGACTTTTACTGGAAGCCTCAAAATTGGTGTGCGTGTTTTATCAGACTAGTTCTTCAGAGAACGTTGTGTACAATCTTCTTTTGGGTGTGATGCGCCTTACTTATTAGAGAAAGGCAATAATCTTTTCTGGAGTGATACAGTGTGCTTTATATACCTTACTATGTCAGCTCCTTTTTTTTATTATTCTTTTATGAAAAAGCAGTAGCTTGGACTGATAGCATGTGCTATGTTTAATGAGATCAAGAATGGAGCTGCTGAAATTACCTGGCAAATAAATTTGCTGTTTGTGCTATGTTTCATTGCCTTGAAGAAGAATGTGGAAGTAACGTAACTGTTTAAGTATTTAGAAGACAGGGAAAATGAACACTCAGCTGTGCATTCCAAAACGGCGTAGTGTGACATTCAGCCAGTCTCTGCAGGTTTCCGTGCTCTTTTTTTTCTGCATGAAACCTGGCTAGGGCTCCAGTAGCTGCCGCTTCTGTCCCACAACTCATTGCGTTGTAAACCCTCTTTCCTGTCT
>NW_010535470.1:67143-115315 GCF_000687285.1 Phaethon lepturus
GCATGTTGCAGAGGGGAGGCGATGGATTGCGCTCTCGCTTACTGAAGCAATGGGGAGTTGTGTCATTTTGTTAACGGCTCCATAAAGTCATAAGAAGGATACTTCTGCTTTTTCTCAGCGCTGATGCAGAGTTGCCTTGGTGAAGGTGCTGAGTGTCTGCTCTCCTTATTATTGACGTTTTCAGGGGACTTAACCAGATCTCATAAGAAAGCTGGATGTGCCCATTCCTCCCCAAGATGTGCTGGTTCCTATACTGAGTGTAGAAAATGAGGTGCTGAACAACTCTGTGTGGTGTAGTCAAAGAATTTCTAGAAAACAATAGTAGGAGGAAGCGGAATAAAAAGCTGTCAATTAGTGGCTAAGAAAAATACTTTCTGTGAGCAGTTTGCAATTTTATCTCTGATTAGTAAAATCATAGCTGTTGTCGTTTTAACTTCAGAATGCAAGAAGCTGCTTTTAAAATGTAAGGGGGGTGGAGGAGAAATGGGTTGGGACAGATCTGGCTCCAAGCTGATTTTAGGGAGGGTTTTTGTATTCAGAGGTAACTAATAGAAAGGTGAATTCTGCTCATTGAAGAATTTGGTTGTAACTTGTACAGAAGTATCTTGAACGGGTGTCGTTTAGGCACAGAGTTGTTCCCTGAGGTGAAGAAGCACCGATTCCCTTCCAACGCCCCTGGCTCAGGCTCACAGTGGGAGTGTGTGAGCTTCCCGCCACCCACGAGCAAGGGCAGACTGGTGGTACCTGAGGAATAGGGACAGGGAGAACAGAAAATGTGCAGAAATGGCACTTTCTTATGCTCTTGCAGCACGGAAGTTCACTCTGCTGCTTCTGAACTGCCTCGGTCTGCCGCGCGCTACGGGCTTAGGCCTTCTGCTTGATTCATTGTGTAAGTAGTGTGAGATAGGATCAAAGTAATGACGGATCTCTGATGCATCATTTAGCACGAAGCAAAGCAGCCCATGAGTCCTGTAATTACTTTGTTGGGCAGCCGTTTCTTTTACTGCTTTCCTTAAAGTCTTTAAACAGCTTTGTGTTACAAAGTCTCAAGCAGAATACATAAATGACTCCAGTTTGGCTTTTATTGCAGATGTTAACAGTTAGTCTTAAAATAAAATCGCTATTTATGAGGAGCAGAAATATTATCACATCTTTTAATCCTGTGTTAATAAACTGTAGCTTATAATTTCCTGTTTATTAAAATGCAGCACCCATAACTCAAATTGGTGTTGCAGCCCTGTTGTGAAATAGTTTTCGGTGATAGGCCTTTTTGAATCCCTGTTTTTCCTATCTCCCTTCTGACTGTCCTTTTCTTCCCCTTCCCTCAGTTTTTGGCTTTGGTTTTCACGTTTTCCGTCATTTAGAGAGGGAAAGAGGAATCAGAGGAAAGTGGGCCAGGGTGATTTTTTTTTTTTTAACTTTATGCTTCTTGAAGGTGGACTCCATTGGGAGTATGCTTTTCAGCTGTGCTGTAGGAGGTAGCTACAGAGCAGGATACAGCATCTTACTGTTTGTTCTCACATCTTTAGCACGCTGTCATCTCCATCTGTGAAGACCAGAGATGGGAGGCAAGAACCAATTCTCCCTTCCCCGTCCTCCCCCCACAAACTTTCAGAGGTTGTTAGGCTTTTGTTTAGGTCACAAACTAAAAATTACTGTCCTTTTTACTGCACCTTTTTCAGAGGTGAATTGGGAAGTTGTCCTATAGATAAATTTACAAAACTGAGTACTTTCTTGGGAGATCAGATTGCCTAGTCTCTCCTTAAATTTCTTTTTCTTTTAATTTTGCGTTCAGGTCTATGCTATATCTTCATACCACTTGGTGCTCTATTCAACATGGGACACCTTTTGTGACACATGTAATGGTTCTTGTTACCTTACCCTCACGTGTTATTGAAATACTCTTCTGCAACATTTTTGTCATTTTCTAAATGTTATTTCTGAACTACTGGTAGTTTCAAGCAGCACTAGGGCCCTCTTACAAATATTGTGCAAACACTGCCTATCAACTGAAATAGTAGTACTTCTTGGAAAAGAAAGCTCAAAAAGATGGAGTGGAACAGTACAATTAATGATTTATTTGACTAATTGCAACACTGCTGAAGTTTTCCTTGGTAGTTATAAAGAGTAGCTGGATAATTGGGCATGAGTATGACGGACCAGTATGCTCTTGGGCTTCATCACTGTCTGTTTTAAAACCCTTTAGGCATCTGTTTAATGTTCCCAGGCTCCTGAACCAGCTCATTACCTTAAACATACTCCCCCGAAGAGCCCCGATGTCACTTAAAATTTACACAGGCTTATATAACAACTGGATAATATAGTGCACATATGCTTTGCAGAGATCGCTAACACAGTTACCCCTGTTGGTAAAAGTGGTACATGTACCAAAATGAACGAGTTGTCGGTTATTTTCTTCATGATTCTCGAGTGGTGCTTGGGATGTGGCTGGCTGCTAGGCAGTTTGGGGGCTTTTCTCTTTCATGCTTGTGCAACACTTTTATAACTGAGAGATTGTTTGATCTGTTCCCCCCACAAGAAGCTAGTGAGGCTCCACCTCAGTTATAAATGAACCCATTTGTCAAGGGACCTCCTAATCAGTCTCTTCTGATGAGCAGTCTTCCATTGTTGTGTGACAGCTGATTAGTTACTGGTTCACCCGGCAGACTAGCTCTTCTGGACCGTAGCTGGCTTTGTCTTGAGGATGCCTCCTTATGGCTAAAGAATTGTTTGGTTTTAGTCTGTTGTTGAGCCAGTGCTCTTAAAACGTTGCTTCTAAAGACAGGGGATTCTTGGTGTGCTGCCAGCACTGACTCGTAGCAGTGTCATGAGGCAGTGTCTAAGATAGATTTTTAGTCTCTGACACAAGATGGATACCTAATCAAAGGCAGTGATTCTCCATGTACTGAAGGAGACTGCTTTGCACTTTTCAAATTATTTTAAATACCCGAATATTTCAATTTAGTCTTCCTGAAACTTGATAGTAGTATCAGTTGAGATGAAGCCCTGTAGATAACCATTTCTTTCTTCCAAATATGTAACTTCAATAAATACGGGCTAGCTGATCTCCACTGGTGATTTCCAACTTAAATTATTCCGATATTTTAAAAATCAGATGTGAAGTTCTGCAGACCATAAATTAAACTCTTTAGGAAATCCTCTTTTCTCTGTTTTATTACATCTACATTTTGAATATGTGTTAAAGCTGTTCTGCTGTGTTGCTTTTATAGATCACTTTCAACGCTGGGCTTGGTTATATCATCACTCGCTGACCAAGCGGCAGGGAAGGGGAAAAACAAGTTTGTGCCTTACAGAGATTCTGTACTCACTTGGCTTCTCAAGGTAATTAATACTTTCCGTTCATCCTGTTCACAAGATGTCAGCTTAATAGTTCGTAGGATCGTTGTAGCTTACCTCTGTGTACATGGACTTAAATTTTTTTTTTTTAAAGAAATGAGCTAAGGAGCTCATTGTTCCAAGTAATATGGACAGCTATCTCATGTTAATTCTATGTAAAGTCCTATTTGTCTATTTTCAGTCATAGTGGAATCAAAGCTGGTGGAGGTGGCTGGAAATGTTTATGGATCATACTGGTTAGTTTATATCCAGAGTACCTTTCAGTGACTAAATAGTAAGCTTTGTATTTTAATTGTCTTTGTAAAGACATTGGTATAGTCCTAGAAAAATTTTTAACCCTCAAACTTTCTCTGGATGCATTCTGCAGGACAACTTGGGAGGAAACAGCCAAACTGCCATGATAGCCACAATTAGTCCAGCAGCAGACAACTATGAAGAAACACTCTCTACTCTGAGATATGCCGACAGAGCCAAAAGGATAGTTAATCATGCTGTGGTGAATGAAGATCCAAATGCTAGGGTCATTAGAGAGTTACGTGAAGAAGTGGAAAAACTGAAAGAACAGCTCTCGCAAGCTGAGGTAACAGTATTCACAGTACAATGTAAACAGAGTTTCCCAAAGAAATGTCAAACTCTGGCTGGAAGACTGGCTTTCTTTTTAAGTGTTACAAAATGAGGAAACGAAGTGTCTTGTGCCTTTTTTTTTTTTTTTTTTTAAATAACAACAACCCAAAACATCAGTACGTTATCAACAGTTTCTCCAAATCCAAAACATAGCTGTACACTAGCTTCTGTGAAGAAAATTAACTCTATGCCAGATGAAACCAGGACAATAATTAACCTTGTTTCCTGAAATAAGTCCTACATAATGTTTGCTTATTTTTTAATAGCTTTTAAATGAGGACAACATTGTACTGATGGTGATCCTTGTCAGAATAGACTGAATAAGAGACTGTTCTTGAAGAATTTTATGTCAAGCAGTAATTGATGCAGCACAGATAAGAGCTAGGGTACAACTACATTCTGTAAACTTATTAGCAGAATTTTTTTTTTTTGCATTGTTGGACTATATGATTTTATGATGTCAAATGGACAAGTGTGAAAAGCCGTAAATTTGGTATTGGACCACAATGTATCCTTGACACTTGTGAAAATCTATACAAAGTTGTCAAAACTGCAACACTGAAACTGTCAGCAATTTGCTTTACTGCCTAACAGTTAACACTGTGTGATTGCTGCTTATCTGGGATTTATACTTATACTTGGAGCATAAAGTATCGGGTAGAATGGTTTACTTGGTGATAGCTGGAGAAATTAGGCACTGCACTGTAGGAAAATATTTTTTTTATCTTTTCAGGCAAGACACAACATACTGGTGGAAAAAGAACAGAAGTGTGTCTGAGGGTAAATTTGTGCAGTGTTTAAACTTCATGTTCATTTAAGGAATAGTGTGCCTTGTATGAACAGCTCCTTACAGGCTGAAATAGGAAAATCTGCTTTAAGAAAAAGGAGCCATTCACTTTGTAAATAAAAATCTGTTCTAATGCCATATTTTAAATCAGAAAATATTACTGTAGCATGTTCTTAATTATGTTGGTGGACTGTGGCTGAACACAAACAGTAGGAAGGTGTCCAAAGTATTACTAATTTTTTAAAAAAGTTTTTTGTCATATCTTCTGTTAAAAACAGTTATATAGAGTTATAGGCCAGCCTGTTAAATTGTTACTTGGCACTGGACGTATTCGAGTCCTTTGCTTTTGTTTCCTATTGTGAAATGAGAAGCCTGCATTAGCTCCAGAGCATGCCTTCCTCCGAAGGTAATCAACAGGGTCAGTCTGAAAGCTTTAATGCGACTCTAGGAACACTTATGAAATCGAGATAGAATGGAAGGCTAAATATCGAGAGGAATTTGTATTTGAAACTACTGTTGGAAGAATGACTTCACAGTTGAACTTCAGACATCCAAGACTTAAGTTTTTAAATATTCAGATATTTTTATACAGGCACTTAAGCTTGAGTGGCCAGTCTCGGAGATTTTGGTGGTACCATTAGCCTCTGGAGCTATGTCAATCTTCAGCTATTTCAGATCTGGACCCATTATAGGTTGATACTGCCCTCTTCCTTTGCAAGTCACCTGTTTCTTCATCTTCTGGCATGAAAAACCTGGGGATATAGTTGAAGCCTATAGTTGTTGCATTTCATATTATGTTGCTTGTGTTCAGTTTCCTTGTGCAAGCAGAGATTGCAGTGGGAAGAGTAGCTGAAGGTTTTTGGTAATTTCTGTCTCTTAGGCCATGAAGGCACCAGAACTGAAGGAAAAATTGGAAGAATCTGAAAAACTAATAAAAGAGCTAACAGTCACCTGGGAAGAAAAGCTAAGGAAAACAGAAGAAATTGCACAGGTATTTCAGAAATTTTGAGGAGGGAAGGCCAGATACTCATCTAGTGCAAGTCAGCTGAATTTCATGAGCTTTAGTGGACTGTGCTGTCTTCCCCACCAGCTATTTAGAATTCCTGTGGATTTTTGTCTTTTCCCCTTGTTTCTGGATATTCTTTATACATATTGCAGCAGGCAAGATTAACCTATTTTTGTACTTGCAGGAGAGGCAAAGACAGCTAGAGAGCATGGGAATTTCCCTTGAGTCTTCAGGTATCAAGGTTGGTGATGACAAGTGTTACCTGGTGAACCTGAATGCAGATCCTGCACTCAATGAGCTTTTGGTTTACTATTTAAAGGTAAGAATGTGAACAGGGTGTTTACACAAAACAAAAGGACACTTGTTTATTGTTTTGAATTTCTAGCTCCATTTGTTATTCAGAGTGTGTTTAGATTTTTAAGATGAGTTGCAGCAAAATAGGATAGGCTTCCTCCTACTGTTTAGGCTTTTGTTCTCCATTTGCAGTTCAGCTTCATTTTTTCCTAATTGATCTCCTGATTGCCAACAGTGGGAGAAGTGCTCAGTGTGTGTCAGTGTTGAGATAAATTCTAGCTTTTCCAGACAGGGTGTGAACAGAATTGCCTTTTGAGCTGAACTTGAAGTGAGCGCCTTGTGTTAGATGCTTCTTTTTGTTAGTGAACTGAGGATTGCTTTAAATACTCAACGAGTTAATCATAAAGAGATAATATGTATTAGTAATCAGTAAGAGTAAACATAGTCTTCAATGACAGAAAAGATTAAGAAAAAGAGGAAGGGGGGGGGAAAAGTGCTGTCAAAAATTTACAGAAATGTATTTCCCTACTGTCACTAGCTTTCATACCATTCTGTTTAGCATAGTCTCATGTCAGACTGAAATTCTGTCAAATACAAACCTAATAAGTTTGTAAGGAAATGTGAGCTCCTTGTCAATAAGATATGAAAGACTATCCTGTCTATTTTTATAGCTACTTTTCTGCTTTAGTGGTTGAAATGGGGGTTCTGTATTTGAACAGTAGCAAATAAAGCACAGCGTCTCTAACAACAGCAAAGCATTTCAGCAGAATTTACAGTATGACTTGAAATTATGTAGAGATTAGTATGTTTAGTTGAGTTGCTATATAGCTGTTTCCCAAAAAGCAGCCAACTCCGTGCACCTTGTTTTATTATCCATGTTGTCCTCTGGTATATATGCCTATATGACATGGCTGGTTTTCTTTGGTATTTGCATTTATTGCTTGTATGCAAGCATAGTCTGAAAATATTTTTAAATGAGAATGTGTGTGTGTCAGCTGCTTTATTTTGCTTTATCTAGAACTGTATCAAGATAAAGTGCAGAGCAGAAGAACGGTTTGTGTGTGACCTTTACAGTCTTCAAATCTGCTGTGGCACCATTTCTGCTCTATAGAAGTGCTTAGCAAAGGAGAGTACATAGATTGTGCAGTCTCAGTGCTTTAGCTAATATTTTCTTAGTTACATGAACAGTGATAGCTTGCTTGTCTCTTAGTAACAGCTTATTTTCTAGGATCACACAAGAGTTGGTGCAGATACCTCTCAGGATATACAGCTCTTTGGTATAGGAATCCAACCAGAACACTGTGAGATTGATATTGCTTTAGATGGAGAAGTTACACTCACACCAAAAGAAAATGCAAGGTAAGGAAGATCAGCAGCACTTTCCAGTGAAGTGTTTGCTTTTCTTTACCAGAAGATAACTTGCATGCATTTTTATTTTACATAGTCAGAAGTGTCTTACACTCTGATTAATGAGTAGCTTCAATATAGGTGACTTAGAAACTAACATTTCCCCACACGTATACACATCCACCCACCCACGCACTCTGCAGCATCACAGGCTGTCAGTGGTTTGGCTCAGAATAAACCATCGCAAGAAGGTAATGAGTAAGAATGAGGGACCATTGCTTGTCTGTATATTGGGTGGTAACAGGATCACTGAGACGCTGCTGGCTATCCTGACCTATGCCATGGGGTGGTAGGCTGTGTCTTGATGGGGGAGGATAAACTGTGCCTTGTGAGTAGTTCCTATTGTAAAGCTCAGTGTTTTGTGAGAAAGGTGTTTTAAAGATCTGGAGGTCTTCAAATTCTTTCCTAAATCTTTAATTACTGTTGTGTCTAGTAAATGTGCAGTGTGAAGTCATGCTTCTCCTTTTGTTTCTACTTCTGTATTTTAATTATTTTTCATTTTGGGAGCACTGTGGCTTCTTGGTTAGGGTTGTAAATGTCTTTGTCGCTTCAACTCCAATGACATGTGATAAGCAGGACCTTTGTCCTAGTTAATAGTCATGCTGCTTGACTGAAATCTGAATATCTAAATAATGTATAGATTATTAGTAGAATGAGAAACAGAAGTTTGATACACACCTGTTAAAAAATCCAACCTCTTTCATTCTGCCTTCAGTAAAATACCTCTTAGCGTGTGCATTTTTCTTCTGCAGTCTACAGTACAAAATTTCAAACAGATGGGATTCAGGCTTGTGGTGATAGAGTTACTGTACTAGAAATCAGTCATTTTGACTGGCAAGAACAAAGGCACATGTCAGTGGAAAAAACAAATATATGTTTTACTCGTGCCTGATCTGCAGTGCTTAAGTAGCTGTTCTTAAGATACTAGTGACAACAGAAATTTAGTTACCAGAATTTCTTCTATTGACTTACTTGAGAGAGACAGCTGAATTCAGAACACTGCATCTGAAAAGGCTTTTTTCATTTTATTTAACTTTTTTACCTTTCAAATAAAATGTTCTGCTTTGTGACTCACATATGCAAAAGTTCAACAGTTCCATTTTTCGCATTTTGTGATTGAAACTTTAATACAAAAAACCTAAATGCAAATGTAACAGTATACCAGATGTTCATAAAAATAGACCCTTGTTAATAATAGAGACTCCATTTGTTGAAAGAATGAAACTTGGATCTAAGGGTCTTTTCTTACGCTTGAATGCCGACAACTGTGTGTTGACTGACTTATATCTTGGGAGAGTTTTGTCAGTAGGATTTGCATGCAACTCAGTTTGCAGACTGTTTATAAGAAACAGGCAGTAACCCAGTTTGAGAAATGCGCATTTAAAGAAAACTATGCAACTAAAAGCAGCCTTGTCTGTGTGTTTACTAAAGAGTTGTGTCAGCCAAATCTGGAGGGGAAAGGTGCTTTGTGTTTAATTCTGATGGTAGAAATAAGACCAGTAACTTTCCTGTTGATTCTTTAGTGAGAGCCTAGCTGATTTGTGCATCACATGATACAAATCACTGTCTGTCGATGGGAGATGCAGTAGATCTTGTAGTCACTTTTCAACCTTTTTATTTTTAGGATTTCACAGAAGTTGCATTTTTTTCTTTCAGGTCCTGTGTAAATGGTGCGCTGGTATGTTCTGTCACTCAGTTATGGCATGGGGATAGAATATTATGGGGAAACAACCACTTTTTTAGGTAATAGTTGATACTTACATTCCAGCCTCTTTACATTCAGCCTACTTTTTTATTTTCTTCCACTGTTCTGTATAAACTTTTTAGAAAATTAATTTCAATTTTTACACAGAATCAATTTACCAAAGAGGAAACGACGAGACTGGCTGAAAGACCTTGAGAAAGAAACTTCGTTAGGAGAACATGATCTGGATGCAGCTAGTGAAGCTTCTTCAGAACCAGACTACAGCTATGAGTTTGCACAAATGGAAGTTATTATGAAGACACTGAATAGTAATGGTAAGGCAACTGGTTCTTTTGGATTGTCTAACAAATTCAGCATGGAACTTAAATTCTGGGTAAAGCAAGTTGTACACTTGCTCATGGGGCCTTTGGAGCATTTTCAGAAAAACATACTCTACAGAAACAATGTTAGGCATATATATAAAATCTATATAATATATACATGCAGCTAGGTATAAATACAGACATACACACAAATCAGTAGTTGGTTTGTGCCCTGAAACACAATTTTATCTGTACATCTGCTGTCCTTTATAGTGCAGCTGAGTTGTAATCAAATGTCAAATCATCATCTAAGTCCTATTAACCTCTTGCTTTTGCAAGTTACTGCAGACAAAAGGGTGCTCCAGATATGGCTCAGTTAGTTTCATCCTTCCTTTTGTATCAAATATTACCAACATCATTTTAACTTTAGTAGAAAAACACTGAAATGATAACAAATGAATAGTCAGATGTCAGCTAGCATGGTTTTTAATGCTTGATCACTCTCAATATTTTATTTAATCTTTGTTAAAACTTATTGTGATACCTTTTTTTGGACAGTATAATAAAATACAGTATATATAAAACAATGGTATGGTATATACAAAACAGTATGGTGTTTTCATGGTTTCCAGAAGGCAAGTCATAGTTCACATGATATATAGTATGGTATGAAGAAATACTGAAAAACTTGGTAAACTACTGAATGCTTTGTACAGGTTTTTTAATACACAAAATCTGAGTGGCAAATACCTTGATTTTTGGTCACTAACCGAGAAGACACAGTAGATGGTGTTTCATTGCTTTCTGTTCTCTGTTCTTCGCAGTATTTTCATTGTTTGCTGTGGTTTACTTGTTGAAATACAGTATTTACTTTTTTCTTGGTCTCCTTTTTATCCTTAAGTTGCTCTGTTTTGTTGTTGAGTGCAGCATGATGGTTTTGTATGCTTGATGCTCTAGCAATAGTTTGCAGGTTTTTTTACAGTTTGATTTTAATGGAATTTCTTGTGTGAGTGAATTACAGGGTCTCGTCATTTAAGTTGATGTGAATTACTGTTTGATAATAGAAATATTCTCATTATGGTTCACTCATACCAGGAGACGAATTTCAGATGAATCTGCCATCCTGGTGGTCTTCAGTGTTGTCATCCCTTGTGAAGATTCTGTTGCCTGTCTTAAGGCCTCAAACCATCCCATATCTGTGCCAAAACTGGGACAAAGGTTTTGAACTCGATTAGCTCATGCATGAGACTGCTGGAGAAATTTGAAAGCATTAATTGATGCTTGATCTGCTTGTCACTAACCAGGGATTTGACTAAACTGTACCAGTCTACAATGAGTCAGTGTTCTTTGAAGGGAGGGTCACATTTTTTAGTTTTCATGTGGTGTTATCTAGCTGATGGAAATGATTCCTCACAAGTGTCTTTACATTTTAGTTCAGTAGGCTTTTTTGATTGTGGTCCAGCCTAATTTTTGTCTTGGTCAGTTGTTTTGTGTGTCTTCGCTCAAGAACAGTTACAGACCTTGCTGTTCCGCTTGAGTTCTCTCCTCCCTAATGCACAGCAAATGTTAAGAGTTTCAGAGGCATCATAACCCAATTATTCTGCCTCTTGTCTCTTCTGCTCCCTCCCACATAGGTATTGCTTAACTAAGTTGGAGTAGTAAGTGATAATAAAACCCTGACAAAACAAGTGACTGTGAGGATCATAGGCTGGTCTTTTGATTTGAGGCCCGGTAGTACTTCCAGATTCTATTCTTCTCATTGGTACAGATAAAATACATTTTTTTCTGACAGGCTTCCAGTTTTTTGTAAAGCAGCTTTGTTGCAATAACATTTATTTATTCTTCCTTAAAATGAAAAATGAATATGACTAAGAAAAAAATAACTAAATAACTTAACACGTTTAATTCTATTATCCATATTCTCTGGAGAAGCCGGGGGGGGAATAAAGAAGTATCTTAAAAATGTTATTATTTTATAGGCATGTATGAGTTTGTGATTTTTCTTTCACATCAGTGGCTTGATATAGCCCGAAGCAAAAGTTTTTGATTTTCCTTTGTTTTGGGGTTTTTTCACCCTTGACCTATTTGAGAACAGTAACCCTCTTTAAATAAATAGCCTAGCTTCTCCAGGGTGCCAACACGTTTGTTTTTATCGCATGTAACCAGTACAACAGTGTCGCATACTGCATCTGGCTCCAGAGGAGCTCTGAGGAAAATGTGTAACTTTGAAAACAGCTGTAAAGAAAACATTCAGATTTTTTCCTCCCTTCAGCATGTTCTCTTTCTTTGTGGGATTCTGTCAGATCAGCTTTGTATTGCTAATTTGTGATGCTGGTCAAACACAAAATGCAGCAAAGAAGTTTACTTTATTCTTGTATACAGTGCAGTGGTTAAGTAAACAATGTGATTAGGTTACCCAGCTTCTCATTTAAGCAAACAAAGCTGTTACAGCTCAGGGTGTGGTTTTTGATGAAACTTAGTAAAGCAGCCTGTGTCATAACATTCTTCTAGCTTGTTTAGAAAAATGCACCTACGTGAAATCTTAAGGAAATTTATTCAGCATTGTTGTTACTGAATTAACAGGTTCCAGATGTGAATTGTGATGTTGCAGCAAGGTAATAAATTATGTTCATCCTATGGAGAAAGTACATTCTTCTGGTTCATTGTTAATATTCTAACGTTTTGCAGAGGATTAACTGCATATGAATGGTTTTTTCAGGGCCATTGAACTTGTCACATAAATATGTGAAGGATTGGGACTTGGGACTTTTAACACTGTATGGAATTTGCTGTGTGTTTGGCAAGCACTCGGTAAAATCTTCCCTAATTAATTTGACTTTGCATGAGAAATCAAAAATTTTGGAACATGGTGTTTAAATCTAACTTAAACACTATTGTAGTTCTTTCAATTGTGAAAAACCTGACTGTTTGTTCATCTTCTAACTGGATGATTTATAACTCACACCATATCTTGCTTTTTCACTGCGAAGGGCTCAGGGTTTTCTGTGTAAACTCTTTCAAAAGTTAAATTGAAAACTTTTAGAAAAGTGGAAATTTACCTTTTGCGTTTCAATACAAGCATAACTTGCCTTTTTTCTTTCCCAAATAGTAGTGGATTTTGTTGAAATTGAAAATTTTTAGACTAGTTTCTTGCATCTTGTTCCAAATATTTTCCATGGTATAATTTGATCCTGTGGTGGTTGTGATCCTGTAAATCTAGGTGGCTGAAAAGATCACTTTTATTAAGGAAATCTGCTCCCTGAGCTTGGAGCTGGTCTTTGAGCAGTTTAGGAAAGTCTTGTCTTAATGAGTCAGCCTTAGATTCATTTCCTGTGTTTGCAAACACAATAGAGGGCTTTTAATTTCTTCCATGCCTCCTCTTTGTCTTCTGCGTAATACCTGATTTCTCAACGATTCTTACACATAACTAAAACTGTTCTAGGGTTTATGGAGTAAAACCTATGCATGTGAAGGTAATTCTGGTATTATCTGGAGGAGTTAGCAGGATAATGATGATGCAGATCAACATTAATAACTTGGTTTCTAGTCTAGAATATTAGAACTTGGTTCAGTCAGTTGTTTTTGTTGCACTGTCTGTCTAAAAGCTAAAAATAGCTAACTGTCTTTCTGAGAATGTCTTGTACTAAAAAGTAATATTTCTGGTTATTTTAAGACACTTTTATGCATCACTGTTTTGCTATTTGGTTGCCATTTATACTGACTGATTTTTACCTTTGTGCTTTATAATTACCATTGTGATGGTATTTTATGATGCCTTTGTGTGAAGCCAGTGATTTCTTCCACGGATAAGGCCAGGGCGGCAGTAGCAACTTGTAGGAGTGTGTGTTTTCTGCTAAAAATAAAGATGTGCTTTACATCAGTCTTAATATTTCAAAAAAGGATGCTGAAAGGCAAATACAAACCCATTGTAACAACAGAACCCTGGAGATCCTGTTTCCTTCTCTGGCATTTATAATAGGAAGGATTTCTTTTATCAAGTGACTTGCCTCAGTGGCCATGTATGTTAAACTAACTCACTGTCTGTGATTTTATCTTCAGCAAAATTAGTTTCAGTAGTTTCAGTACTAAGTTGTTATCAATTACTAAATATAGTAATGCTACATTGGTTTGTGAAGATACAGGGGATGTGCTTTTAGGGAGAGTGTATGTACATGTTATGGTGACCAACATACATGTTGACCAACATACACTACTAGTGATAAAAACCCTACAGAACCTTTCATGTGAATCCTCTATTGCATGCTATAGTAACCTGAATTTTATTCCATGTAGCATTGCAGTGTCAGGAGAACTTGTACAAAATCTTACAAGGACTGGGTTTTGGTAGTGAAGGCAAGATGGTTCGTAACTAAATCACACCGACGTGTTTTTTGGTTTTTTGTTTTGTTTAGTTTTTTCAGAAGCATACCTCTAGTTCCAAAGTGGGACAGCGTAATGAAATCTGGGTTTATTTTTCTCCTTCCTTGTGTGACAGATTGACATCCTTAGAAATCACAACAGCTCTTTTTTTTTTTATATTTGCAAAATGGAAGAGGTATCATAAACAATTATTTTAAAGCTGAAGATTTTTGAATTTGAAAATCCTGGTATGTCCTGGAGCTGCAGTATTGCTTCCCCCTGATAATCCACCGCTCCAACTATGGAACTCCTTTCCCTTCCCTTTCTGATGTACAGACTCAGCAATGTGTTAGGTGATGTGCTGTCACTCAGATATTCATCTAGACTGGTCCTTTTGCAAATCACTTTTTTGCTGTATTTAAGCTTTCCGATGTGTATATGCGAAGCAGATATATACTGGTAGTGTATAGGAACAGCTTATTCCGTTGAATTTCTCTTCCAGAGGCACAGTCTGGCATTGGACCCAAAACCAGGAATAGACACAGTTTCTGTCTGAGAAAAGAAACAGACACAAATGTTTTTTTAACATTCTTTGAGGTTTAACCATAGCTGATTGACACAAGCAGTTGTTGTTTAAGGATATAATATCCAAACGGATATTTATTCTGGGTTGATACTGAGACGAAATGTAGTTTGTAAAGCTAACTGCAGAAGCCCCCTCCAGAATGTACTTTATCTGCTTCGGTGCTGTGAAGCACATTGGTGCAATGTAGTGTGTGACTAGTCAGATAATTTGTTTGTCTCGGTTTTCATCTGCAGCTCTTGAACATGTTTCATTTTCTACCAAAATGGAGAAAGTAAATTGCCTTTTACTTCCTTAAGTAATTTCCTTCTCTGATTAACATCATCTTCCTTTGTGTTTTGGTTTATTTGCTTTTTATTAATTTGTCCCCTTTTCCATATAGTCTTTTTTTTCCCCCCTACTGGGATTCTGGAACATACTACAACTTCACAGTATTGACGTATGCAGTAGATGAGGGTTTTAACCACTGTTCTAGCCCCTTTGCATGCTCTATTTTTTTTCTCGTTTGGATTTATTTAATGCAATACTTATTATTTTGCCTTTTGTTTTGGGGGGCAGTGGCCATCTTGTGTTTGCAGAGTCTGGGATATGTTGATTGCTGTTATCTAATAAATAATGAGTGTTCTGTGATGCTGAAATAGCATTTTCTCACTTCTGTTTTTTGTCCTCTCTCTCTCTCTCTTCACCCCCCCCCCCCCCCCCCCCCCCCCTTTTTTCTTTTTTCTTTTTAGACCCAGTGCAAAACGTGGTCCAGATCTTGGAGAAACAGTACTTGGAAGAGAAACGGAGTGCTCTTGAGGAGCAGCGGCTGATGTATGAACGTGAGTTAGAGCTGTTGCGACAGCAGCTCTCTCCAGAAAGGCAGCATCAGCATGGCAGTGACAGACTTTCCTATACTGCTCAGACTGCACAGCAGAAAGTAAATCTCTGGACAGAAGAGAGGTGAGAATACAGGAGTTAAAACAAAGGAATTAGTAAGAACTACAAAGGGTGACAGTTTTTTTGGTGTTTTTTTTTTTTTTTTTTGTGGAGTTGACGTGCAGTACAAGATCTGCCTCCACCAAAGCGTTAGCATTTCATTTAGGACTAGGTTCTGGTGTGTAATGTGTGTACAAGATCTTCCTATTTGGTTTAACAGACAAATGAAATAAGAATTTAGCTTTTATTGATAGACATTATAGTTTGTTTTGTTTTTTTTTAAGTAGAAAAATGCTTGTGAAATGTTTGGTTTAGCAATTATTAAGTTAGTTCTGGAAAGAGAGAAAAGGATAGCACAGAGGTGAATTTGTCAATTCAGACTAAGGAGTCCACTAAGGAGTATTGTGTGTTAAGAGTATACAATGAGAGCATGGTATTTTGCAATTTAAAAACCATTTGAAAATACAGAAAATGGGAGTCCTTAAATGTTGTATGTATGTGTTTCTAAAAGTAAGCCCAGCTTTAGAAGAGTTTGAGAACTGCAGAATAGTCAAATAGAGTATGTTTGTGCTGTTTAGGAAGTAAAAGATCTTGGTTTAGTTTTTGTGCAAGGTTTTGTTTTGTAATTTCTGCCCAGCTTTGGGGAAAAAACCCTAAACAGATAACACACTGTTGACCAGCAATGACTAGAATGTTTTCCATGGCAAGCATAGGGAGACATAGTGCTGTGTTTCAACTTTAATTAAAATGTTTGCCCCTGTAAGAGCTAAAAACAGAATCATTGGGAACTGAATGTAAAGCATTACAGAGTCATGGCTGGGATTTGCAGGCTCTTTTAGGGCTCCAGAAGGACTGCAAAATGAGAAACATGCTAGTTGGAATTCAGAACTGCTTTAAGCACAGCAAGGCCATCAAGAAATCATTGATAACCCACTTCAGCAGCAGGTATGAGAACTGGGTTTACTGGCAAAGGAAGCCATACCTCTAAAAAGATGCAACAGAAGGGAAAAGGAAGTAACAAAAAACATCTTGAGAGCTGAGAAGAAAAAATTGTAATTGATCAACTTAAAATTAACCAACCACGACATAAAAAAAGAGAATCTAGAGTGGTATCAAGGTGAAGTCTTCCGCCAGCCTTCTCTTCTCAGTAGTTGTTAGGTGTTTCTTAGGAAGAGCTGTGCTTGGAACAAGCATTTTTTTCTCTGGATTTCATGGGTGAATGCTTTACTCTATGTAATTGTTGAACTGCTTGAAGACTGTACTTTGCTGCATTGTGAGAAAGGGGAGAATGAATGCTCTTTGTAGTGATCAGTAAGGAGTCTGATGATGTTTTGGTGGTACTGCCATTGAATAAGCGGTTTTCTGGAAGAACTAGTTATCAGTTTCCTGTCCCCCAGAAGATCCTCTTAAGTATACTTTTTTGTTTATTTATAGTTCTAGAAGAGGTTTTGGGCTTCTAAAAAAAAAAAGGGGGGGGTGAATCTTCTTAAATAAGAAACCAGAAAACAGTCTTTGAGGGATTTCTGCTGTAAAAGCATGGCAACATGGTGCTGAGAGGGTGTTTACCAGCCAACTGGCCAGAGGGCAAGAATTGCAGGAAAAAATAGGAAGACTGGATGTGAAGAATGTGTGAAAAAGCCGAATGTCTGGATTGCACAGAATTTTATCAGTGCAGTTTTAGCTGCAGCTCTGTTGCCATTGCAGATGAAGCTGAGCTCTACCGGATCAGCCGGCAAAATGTATTTGATAGGTATCAGATGTAGGCATGTGGTTGTATCTGTCAGATCAACTAGAACACATTGCACAGGTTTTTTTTGGCTTTATGCTGGCTATGGAAGGATAGGTGATACCTGACCTGGTGTTAAAACCTATTGGCATAAAGTTATCCCATTGCAACTTTGAGCAGAGGGGTGGTGATGGTGTCCTGGAACAAAGGTTTAGTTCAGCATGTTCTGTATCTGACATTAGGAATCCCAGAGGCTTGTAATGACACCTTGTGAAAGTCAGATACAAGTTTCCCTAGTGTTTGGCTTAAACAGTTGTTTCAGGATTTCATGTTCAGTGGGTATTTACTTTGATTAATATTCTGATGGAGCTTGTTGTATGTTTTGTGTAGTAAGAATTAAGAAACCCAATCTGAAAAGGTGGGTTTTTTTTGGCTTAAGTTTCTGGAAGGGTGCTGGCACAGCTATATACAGAAAAACACAACTGTAATGAGAACTACCCATAATAATTGAGTTACTCATAAGTCCTCCTTATAGTCTTAAACCATTCCTTTCTCGGGAATCTAGCTAAGAAAAGATTGGTGTGGGAGCCTCCCCGAAAAGCTCGCCAGATGCTGGTTTCCCGGATCAAGGAAGGGACTGTCTGTAGCTGAATCCCGTGGCTCTTGCAGCACTTACAGATCAAAGCTGCCTTCTGTTTCTCAAGCTAGGCAGCTGTCTCACAGTGGTTGCAGGTGTAATGCACTCTCAGTATTAAGTACTGTTTAATGAGTAATTCTTAACTCTACCTTCATTTTCTGGGTGAATCCAAAATTATAGCTGTCTGTGGAATGCGTCACTCCCATGGTCTGGAATTGCTCATTTAATCTTGATGGCCTGGATAACAGAAGCGAGAGGGAGAAGCAAAGGAATTTTCCGTATAATGCCATGAGCAGATACGGGGGAAATGGACTAAAAATCCACTGATAACAGCTATTTAAGATCCAACAAAACCCCCACTGTTGCAAACTTAGAGCAAAGGCACTAAAATTCAGGGCTGCTTGCTAGCTCTGCTGGTCATTTACCACTTCAGTATGGTATCAGGGAACCAGCAGAGTGCAATTTGAATTACCCAAGGCTGTTCTGGGATATTTTGAAAAAAGATAGCCGCTCCACAAGAGTTCTGTTGAGGATTGAAAGGCATATTAACAGTGGTTTGTGGTTTGTACTATGAAGACATACAAAAGATCTAAGCTTATCTGAATAAAGGCAAATAGGCAAACTTTGCCTGGATTCACAGCAAGGCCCATTAGTTTGCTTGTTCCTCCTATGCTTGTCCATAATGTAATGTATTTTGTAGAAACGAGAAGTGTATGTGCACAACATGTACTATATTTCAGTAGGACTTGCCATAGAAAAGCTAAAAAGTCATACAGGGGAATGCTGGTCACTGAAATAGGGAGTTCGATCATGAGTTTTATGAAGATGATGAGATGCAGTAAGTGCTACTGGGATTACAAAGAAAGGCAGAAAGGCGGACTTCACATTTGCTCAGAGAATAATCCTCATACTTTTAAAAGGCAAATTAAAGACGAGAATCCCAGGTGAGAGTGTATCTTAGTATTGCAGGTGGAGATACTGTATGTGTCATAGCAGGTTTGCCAGGTGTTAAGTTAGAACAGATTTGTTCAGACAGGCCTTAGAAACTTTGTTGGAATTTGTCCAGAGACTGTTAACTGTACGGAGTGCACAAGCTTTAACCTGCCCTTGTTCATCTGTTACTTAAAAGATACTTCGGGTATATAGGACTTGAGTGTGGTTTGTTTGTTGGTTTTTGTTTTTGTGTTTGTTTGTTTTTTTTTTTTAATGTGTACACTTGAGATGGCTTAAGTATATGGAGGGATATCTGGGGGTCTGTAGCACTGCAGAGCCCTAGCTGTGATGTAAAGCTGTGGCCTGCAGTGATTGCAGGTTCTAACATCACAGTCTGAGGAAAAGCGGGTTTTATCAAGATGAAGTTCCACATGTTGGGACTGGTAGTTTCTGTGGAACAGGACTCCAGATTAAAGACAAAGACAGCTGCAATTATTTCATTTCTTGAAAATTAGGACTGTCCCTAGGGCTTTTAGCAAATCATCACTGTAACAGGTCCTATAGTACTGTGCCCTTTTATTTGGGCATTACTATGCTAGACTTATCTCAACAGTAATGTGTCTGTTTAATAGGCGATCACTGCTTTTCCTCAATAAAGTGGTCTGACACAGTTCTATACAGCATTTATTCTTAAACTTGTTTCAGAATAGCCTTTGTTAGCACCTCTATTTGCAGCTTTCCAATAATAGAAATAGGTTTCTGTGTATTTTTCATGTTACCTACTGCACCACAGGGATGAATTGTTTCGACAGAGCCTGGCTAAACTTCGAGAGCAGATAGTAAAGGCAAATACACTGGTGAGAGAAGCAAACTTCTTAGCAGAAGAAATGAGTAAACTGACAGATTATCAAGTAACACTTCAGATCCCTGCTGAAAACCTCAGTGCCAACAAAAAGGTAACGACAGCAGAGAATGCTGGAAAACATAGTTTTATGGCTAATCTAAAATATGTAGATGTATGTAACGTTCATCTAACTTCAGGCCATAAAATGTTACTTTTGTTAGATTATGTGTAGGCAAAATATGGGTGCTACCTGACTTTAATATATTGAAAGTGAATAATTATAAGTAATAGATGGGTACACATAGCATTAAGCATGGCTCTTGCTGAACTTTCAAGTTGTATGATTGCCATATGCACATGCAGTTTGTGAACAGACGTTTGTGTTCTATTACTGTAAAACCTGCATTTTAGTTATGTTTGCAAAAATTGCCAGTTTTTATTACAGATGCCTACAACTTTTGTATTAAGGATTTTCTAGTTGTAGTGCTGCTACAATATGGCAATATTGTAAATATAAGGATAGCAATTAGGATAATGTCCTTCTCATAAGTGATTTGACTGAGAGTGTTAATGTTCCTGTGTGAAAATGGTAGTTGTCCAAGAAGGACAAAGAGGTCTGGAGCCTCAGAGATGCATAGGCTATGCTGTGTTTGAGGATGAGAAGATAGTGTGGCCGGCATGCAGGGTATGTTCTGTATTTTATACCTTTTTTATTCATTCTGCATGTTCTATATTTTATTCCTTTTTCAGAATGCAGTTTGACTGAAGAGTTAAACTACTCACATACACCTTTCCCACAGTAATTATTTTTTTCCTCTGATTTAGAGGGGTGCAATAGTAAGTGAGCCTGCTATTCAAGTGAGAAGAAAAGGAAAAGGTACTCAAGTGTGGACCATTGAGAAACTAGAGAACAAATTGATTGACATGAGAGACCTCTATCAAGAGTGGAAGGAGAAAATTCCTGAGGTATTGTATATATTTTCTGAAAGGAATCAGAGATTGAGTTTGTCTTCTTGTAACCCCTTTTAATATGTTGTACAGATAAAGTGCAATGATTTTGTATATGAAAGGGTAGGGTATTGTATTTTTAAAAAAAGAAAAAAGGGCAACTATGAATAATACTAAATATTCAAAATGCCCATGTGTAATAAAACACAGGTATGTCCTATGGTCACTTACATTCTTAGATACAAGTGTGCTGATGTAGTGACTCATGATACTACAAAGAGTTTACCTGGCATAATATAGGTGCCATGCAGATAGGTACCAGCTCTGAATGGAAGCAGCAAGCTGCATTAGAAATAAGATGATTAAACTGTGGTTGGTATCAAAGCTAGCAAGGATGCTGCTTAGATACACTCAAGGTGGAGAACATATTAGTGAAGTAGAACTTAATCTTAAAATGTGAAATATCTGTAATTTCACTGTATATCTCCCAACCTTATAGCAGTGAAGAAATCAATTGAAGATACTTAGTCTATATCAGTGTCTCCATCAAAACTAAGTGGTGCTTCCTGAGAATTTTAGTAGTGTGTCAGCCTTGGCAAATAAGCGTGAGCCTTGTCAGAAGCTTGCTTATTTACTGACAAGAGATAGACATGAGATTTGGTGTTTCAGAAGACGTCCTCTAAGTATCCAGGTAGAAGTGCATAAGAAGTATATCTTGCTGTCTTGTGGCTGATAAGGAGCACCTAAATTACTTGTGTGACGAATCATCCTCAAATATGTTTGATAGCTGTTGTGCCTTTATCATGTGTCTTGGACGGGACATTGGGAATCTCTGAAGTCATAGCACAGGGGAGGTCAAGCACTTCATCTGTGCCCATTGAAGACAATGATGATTTTGCTGCTGAGTTTAGTAAGAACTGATGGCACATCCTTTGGCTATATTATGTCTGCTTGAGCCAGGATTGTCCTTGCCATCACCTATGTCATCCATAATGCATGATGTATTCTATGTGCTACATAGAAACATGTAGGTCAAATGTTTTGAAGACGAAAGAGGAGAAGGGAAGGAGCTGACAGGTCCGCTGAGGAGAGCATATCATGCTGGGAATCTGCATGAATTCTTTGTGGCTGTATATAGGATACTCGCATAGAAAATGCTGCAGATGTGATCTCAGCTCTGTGGGAGTCATGAGAACACTTGTAAGGCTTAGGTGGGAGTCATTCTGCACCTTCCCTTTGCCCTTGTAGTGGTACCCAGCAGCCAGGCCAGCTACTCAACCTGAGGATGATTTGTCCTCTCATTTAAAGAGTGTAAACAGAGCAGAAAAGTAAGGTGACACTTCTTGAAATCAATGGCTATTGTGCTTGCTCATGGTAAAATTTACTTTGTCTTGACATCACTAAAAAATGTAGGTCATCGTATTACTATATCCCATAATAAAGAAAGGATGTATAATGTCTTACCTCAAGGATTTCATTTCAGATTTATGATGTGCTTCTAGTCTCTTTCTACTTGTGTAATGGGAAGGAACAGCAAAGATTGGCAGTGACTTAATTTTTGTGCCGTGATCTCGTATTACGGGGTTATTTGATTCTGTGTTCCCACGCTTACAATTTTTGACATAACTTTTGCGATCTTTAACACAGATAAGGAAGCTCATTGGCAAAAGAGGTGATCCTTTTTACGAAGCGCAAGAGAATCACAACTTAATTGGCGTTGCAAACGTGTTTTTGGAGTGCCTGTTCTCGGACGTTAAGCTGCAGTATGCCGTGCCCATCATCAGCCAGCAGGGGGAGGTAAAGCCAAACGGCGCCCTGACGTATGGCGGGCTGGGCGCACTCCTCTGGGCCCCTCCCTGCGGGGGCCGCGTGGCTCCCTGCTGGGAGGCTTCATCTCCACCGAATTTTTAACAAGCAAATAATGCTTAGTGTCTTGTTTCCCAGTGAACAAGTGTTTTGCAAAGAGCTATGTATGTTTTCTGTTTAATTGTTTACAATCGCCCAGCTATGAAATTAGTAGAATAAAATGCTTAGTGTCAATGTAGGTAACTGAGCAAAACCCAGGATATTAAGGTTCTGATGTACAGTCATGACACTTTCTGCCTTTTCTGTTGTGTGTGAATTAAAAAGGTCAGTAGTTCTGTATACAAATAATTAATTTTTGTATTCCTTTCTCCTCTTTTTTGACACTGTTGCTTTTCATTTGGTAGAGCTGTTCAGTTCTGTTCCTGCGCACCTCCTAGAGTTAGATATTTACCATCTTAATGTCTTTAAGTCCCTTGTGCACAGGTTCTTAGTATTTGTCTTGCCTTAGGTTGCAGGACGGTTGCATGTTGAAGTAATGCGAGTCACTGGGTCTGTCCCAGAACGTGTAGTAGAAGGAGATGACTCATCTGAGAACTCCAGTGAGAGTGGGAGTCTGGAAGTCATGGATAACAATGGAGAAATTATTCATAGAGCAAAAAAGCTCTCCTGCAGGGTAAGTGAGAACACATGATGAAGTTAACAGTTTCAGGCCTTTGTAACTATGTAATTGGTCTGGTGTAAAGTACTAAGCTATGTAGGCTATTGCTCACTTAAAATTATCTACAGCAAAAAGAGAGACTTTTGCTGTTCCGGTTCAGTGTAGGTCAGTCTAACTGGCTGTGGCTGCCAGTGGCTGTGAATTAGTTTCCATTAGTTTCAAGTATATGGAGGTCTACATCATAAATACTGACATAAGGACTGTCCTTCTTGGCACGCACAGAAGGGAAAAGTTTTTCTATGTAACCATCTCCTATGGTTTGTTTCATTATCTAGTGTTACAATTACGAGTGGTGTCTGGGTTTCATTTTTTCCATGAAGAAGAGGTTCATTCTCCACTTGAGCATATCAACTTCCACAAAGAAAACATGTACATGGGTGGGCTAGTTAGGTGCATGTAACTGCTATCCTTGCATCTGTGTTTCTGTGTATGCAAAATGTAGATTTCCTAGATAAGGAACATCCTTAGAAAGTAATTGCAGGTGTCCTTTAAAAATTCTTCTTGCCTGTTGGTACTTTGGATTAAATACTTAGTTTTTTTCTTCTTCAACTTAGAGCTGAAGAAGAAACAATCGTATTTATGAGAACAACTGTTTTGTTTCCTCAGGTAAAAATAAAAGAAGCAACCGGACTGCCACCTAATCTCTCCAATTTTGTCTTTTGTCAATATACATTTTGGGATCAATGTGAGTCAACAGTAGCGGCACCAGTGGTAGATCCAGATGTGCCTTCACCTCAGAGCAAGGATGCTCATTTTACAGTGACCTTCTCCCATTGTAAGGTAACTATTTTTATTACAAAATAGTGTTACTGGGAGGATGGTATGTTTGAGATATAAGCTAGAATTTGAGCCTTTGTTTCACTGGGGGAAGAAGGAAGGAATCAAGTCATATAACTAATGACTTTTGACTATACTTTAGAATGCCGTAATATTTCATTTCATCACCTCTTTGAAATACAGCAAAATGAAAAAAAAAAAACTTTCAATTATTGGTCTCTTAAATTCAGATGTCATCTTTAATGCGTGGAAGAAACTAGTTTATATAATGACATCTTATTATATACTTGTTTGGTAAGCTCAGCAACTTAAAGATCATTGGAGCTGTGACTTTGTTTTTATGGAGATCTTCAAAGCATGAAATGCAGTATGCAGAAGCAGGAATTGCTGAGATGAGATGTTTCACAACTTTCTTGACCTGAGTCAAGCTTTATGGTCCGAACCATAGGGTTTTAGTGTGCAGGTAGTTAGTTGTTTGGTGTGTCCTTAGAAACTAGTTGAGGAGATAGAATTATTTCATTTGATTGGATATGATTTGTTTTTCTCATTGCCAGGACTATGTGGTGAATGTCACAGAGGAGTTTTTGGAGTTCATTTCAGAAGGAGCTCTTGCTATTGAGGTGTGGGGTCACAGATGTACTGGCAATGGCAGTTCTGTCTGGGAAGTTGATTCTCTTCATGCTAAAACTAGGACACTGAGAGACAGGTACAATTAAATTACACATGAATGTTTCCATCAGCTTTCTAAAGCTTTCTAGTATTTGTGGTGCACAAAATATACTTTGGTGAGGCAACCATTAGATTTTTTGGGGGATGTCTTTTTAGGTGGAATGAAGTAACTCGAAGAATAGAAATGTGGATTTCCATACAAGAATTGAATGAGATGGGAGAATATACTGCAGTTGAACTCCATCAGGCAAAAGATGTAAACACAGGGGGGATTTTCCAGCTTAGGCAGGTACGTATCTTTTCCCTGTCGTCTTACTCATGCTCAAATTGATTCTTAATTTTATTCTTAGTTTCTCTCTATTTTTCTCTCTCCCTCTCTTTCTTTCTTTCTTTCTATCTCTCAATTACCTGCTCAGGGTCATTCTCGCAGAGTTCAGGTGACAGTGAAACCCGTACAACATTCGGGAACGTTGCCTCTCATGGTAGAAGCAATTCTTTCAGTCTCTATAGGTGGTGTGACTGCCAGATCAACCAAGCTGCAAAGGGGCTTGGACAGCTACCAGGTAAGACAGTTACTTTTTCATGTGTTGATTTTTGTTTTGTTCTGTTTTGTTTTGCTCTTCTAGAGCCAGTCCAACATAGTTCCGTAAGGGACCTGATATGTCCCTTGATACGCACACTGATGCATGATATGTAATTCTGCAGTTTTACACAGGTTTGAGCCTAATATGTACAATGTGAACATACGGTGCTAAATCTGCTTCTTTTTTTACTTATAATTTGGTGTGTAACTGATAAAGAGCCAAATGTGATATTTGAGTATACACAAGACAGCAGCAATATCGAAACCGTTCTTACCTTTGTGTGTTGAGGTGATTAATGGTAGATTCCTAGCTCCATTAGTTTCCCTCCCTTACAAGGATGGTAAAAATTGAGGAGGGGAAAAGCGGAGGCGGGGGAGCGGAATAGAGAAAATGTCCTATAGTGAAGATACTGTTTATCTTTTCAAAAAGGACTGAGCTGTTACTTGATCAAAATCAGAAATAGCCATTACTGAATGTGAAAGGGCTATTTCATTTAGCAGAAAAAGTTCTGAAGAAGTATAAATGGCTTCAAGCTGACACTGGACAAATTCATATTTGAAATAAAGCATGCTTTTAATAGCAGTTGCAAAGAACAAGCAGAATGGGCCAGTCCGGGAAGAGAGGTGCCTTTTGTCAGAAGGGTTGCGTTCAGAACCACAAGTAATTAGAGCCTTAAATACAGGTGAAACTGTAAAACTTGAAGATTGGTGATATGCTTGCTCAGTCCTTTCTCTGGCACTGTATTCTGTGATAATTTGTTTTAATAAATATATTCACTAATGCTCAAATCATAGCTCAGATGCTGTAGTCTGTAATGAAAAAAAATCTGCCTCTACCTGTTAATAAGACTGGTTATTTGAATGTTGTAAATTTAACATTTCACAAGTTTTTTTTTTGTGACAGAAATGTTTGTATTCATGTTTTGGGTTATTTCTGTGAGTTTGTTTAGAGAAATGCATGTTCTTTTGTGTTTTACGAAATTTATTTTCTCCTACCAGAAGGAGGAGGATGATGGTGGTGATATGGATAGTTACCAGGTATTGCTGCTGTTGCTGTCAATCCTGTGGCATGGGGCACAGCTAATGCTAATAGCCAGCAACTTTCAAATGAACAAGCCTACTGGAGCAAGCAAAAGTGGCTTTGAAATATATGTGTATATATATATGCTGTGCATTTAAGAGGCTACCTGGGCTATAAAACACTGCTATTTCAGTTTACCTCGTGACTTTATACTCTTGCAGTGTGCTCTCTTCTCTAGTACTCGGCAGTCAGCTCTCCTAACTGGCTACATGAATTGCTATGTATGTAAAAGCCTAGAAACTGTAATGTAGAATGAAAGCAATTCCCAGTGACTATCATAGGGAAAAGAACAACCACCTGCAGTTGCAGGCATCTTTCCCAACCAAATTATACAGCATAGGGGTTTTATTTGTTTTCTAAAGAAAACATTGTAACCTTTTAAGTTGTGCAGTTTTCTGAAATGCTGGGGGGGGGGGGGGGGGGGGTGAAGAAGGGGGGTGGGGGGGGGTGGGTGGAATACAGAAGCTTCAGTGAAGCAATTTTTTTATCTACACAAAAACAAACCTTGAGCCTGGCTTTTTCTGTGATAAATAAATATAGGACAGTCACAGTTTAGAAAGCATAACAGAAGAATAATCATTTAAAAGGCAATGAACGGCAGAAGAGGAAATGCCTCAAAAAATAAAACACAGTACAGATCTCTACATGGAAGTCTTATTTCTAGTAGGCAGCTTTACAGAAGTAAAACCAGTTAGGTGAGAATACTGACATTCCTTAAGATAACATGTTAGGTTTTACAGCAATCTCAAAGATATCTGTTATGTACTAACTTCTTGCGGGCTGTTTATGCGCTTCCTGACTTATCACAGAGAAGAACGAACCAGATTTTCTGTGATACCACAAAGCATGATTGCATGACGGGTTTTGTTTGCATGAGAAATCTTTTAATTGCACTGATAGCAGCTGCTAGCAATGGAATTTTGTGCAGGTTTCAGGGCGTACTGACCTGTCTAATCTTCAGGCGAACTTACGATCAACTGATGATACCTGTTTTTGCTAGTCCATATGCTGTTAAAAAATTTGATTGCCACTTCTATAAGTAATTAGCCTATGGTGTGTAATTCTGATCAGCAACTAAGGCAGTCACATTCTTTTCCTCCTGTTGGAATTTGAGACTTGAAAGCAAATAAGCTTCCACTCATGGGTGATGAGGTACTTAATCGGTGTGCATGTCATTCGGGGAAAAAGTTTTCTGCATCATGCAAGCTGTTTAGTACCAATTCTGATGAAATTATCACAAAATTCACTGCCCTTTAATCTTAACCACGCAGCCTAATAACTTTTTTTCTCTTTCCATGTTAGGAAGAAGATTTAAACTGTGTACGAGAAAGGTGGTCTGATGCATTGATAAAACGCAGAGAATACTTGGATGAGCAGATTCAAAAGATCAGCAATAAACAAGGTCTGAAGCTTAAAATCCCTATTGTAAGTGCTTTATTCCCTATACCACAAAAAATGTGTCTCATCTATATTATTAATCTCTTTCTCTGTAGAAAAATCTGAGGATGATATAGAACGAGAAGCCCGTCTGGTTGAGCAGTGGGTAGGACTGACAGAAGAGAGGAATGCAGTGTTTGTTCCAGCACCAGGCAGTGGAATTCCCGGTGCCCCTGCAAATTGGTATGTTCAGAAAAAGCAATGGTGTGGTTAGCTTTTTCTACATGAACATTACACACTACAGGGTAAAAATCTGAGGATGTTGTAGAGCTTTCTATGTTTTCTTGTAATGCTACTAATTACACTCAAGCTGCAGAAGGCTTAGAAGGTCAGGTGCTGGTTAAGATGTAAGAAAAGTTTGCTTAGTTAACATATTACATAAAGTAGCTTTGAGATAGCTTTCCAGGTTTGAAAATCACATTTGAATTTAACATAGTATTTTACACTTTTTCAAAATTCTGAGAGAGTTATCCTGTACTTTGACTCCTTTCAAAAAAGGAGGGGTTCAAAAATGAATGGTTGAACACGTGGTAATCTCACTAATATGGGGTGGGGAGGGAAGAAATTCTGATTTTAAAGGATGTGTTCTCTTTTCTCATTTGATTTCCTTTAAATCTGTGTTTTAACTAAGATTGTTGGAACTGATATGTTAGTTTGGGGAAAGTGTTGACAAGAAATATGGCCCTAATCAAGTCTGCGCTGATTTCTGTGATAATACCCAATATCTCTTCATCATTGGGTGAATGATGTAGTGATAATCTTTCCTTGCCATTTTTTTCCGTTATCCACCTGAAGTGTGCTGTGGTATCCTGGTTTTGGCTGGGAGAGAGTTAATTTTCTTCCTAATAGCTGGTGTAGGGCTGTGTTTTGGATTTAGTATGGGAAGAATGTTGATAATGCACACTGATGGTTTTAGTTGTTGCTGAATAGTTGTAGTGCTTATACTCAGTCAAGGACTTTTCAGCTTCCCGTGCTCTGCCAGCAGGGAGGTGCGCAGGAAGCTGGGAGGGGGCACAAGCCAGGACAGCTGACCCAGACTCGCCAAAGGGATATTCCCTACAATATAATGTCATGCTCAGTATATCAACTGGAATTGGTCAGGGGGTGAGAATCACTGCTTGGGGATGGGCTATTGATCACGCAGGAAGCTGGGAGGGGGCACAAGCCAGGACAGCTGACCCAGACTCGCCAAAGGGATATTCCCTACAATATAATGTCATGCTCAGTATATCAACTGGAATTGGTCAGGGGGTGAGAATCACTGCTTGGGGATGGGCTATTGATCACTGGCTGGCGAGCAATTGTTGCATTGTGTATCACTTGTTTTTGTATGTTGCTTTATCAGTATTATTACTACTGTTGTTATTATTATTATTTCCTTTTCCTTTGCTGTCCTATTAAACTGTTTTTATCTCAGCCCACCGTATTTTTTTCCCAATTCTCTCCCCTATCCCACCTCTGGGTGTGGGGAGATGAGTGAGCAGCTGTGTGATGCTTAGTTGCCGGCTGGGGCTAAACCACATGTGGTCATACAATGAAAAGTGTATTTATTGGTATAAAGACTATGCCTTGCCAGTAGTTACATATACAGTTGTTTGAAAGGTTGCTAACCTTTATGTACGAGATGACTACAACTAGTTAAGTTTATAGGGAACGCAACAGGATGTTTAAAACTGTCATCCTCCCAGCAACTGAAATGCGCTGTGTGGTGTGAATTAAGATTTGGTAAAGCACTACATTTGGCTGCTTGTGTAGATAAACAAAATGTTGTCTGTGCAACAGACATTCAAATTAGACCTCAAAATGTTGACAGTTTTAGTCATTGGTTACAGTTAATATGTCTCTTGCATAGAGATCTGTTTGTCCAAATTAGCTTAGGTAAAAATTTGCCTTCCTTGTTGATAGCAGTTTGTTTTGTTTCAGGATTCCACCTGCAGGAATGGAAACACATATACCTGTCCTCTTCCTTGATTTGAATGGTATGTTGTAACAGCAGATAAAGAAACTTGGGTGGCGGGGATGAGTTTGGATCAATAAACTGATAAATGGAAGAATGAGTCTGAAATGTCTAAGAAATCAAAGAAGTCCTGGCAATGGCACTGTCTGATATGGCTTGTAAAATGTTTTTTTCTTCTGATTCTCTCTGTTGGAATAATTAAGCACAACTATTTTAACTTAAAGCTAAAAACCGGGGAACATACAAGTGCAGGGATAGGCTGTACAACAGAAAATAGTGTAAGAGAGCAAGCTTAGTTTAAATCAAACAGCAGATAAGAAAATACTGTATGTGTTTTGATGTACAAATTCACATGTCATTAAAGCACTGATGGAGAATCTCCCAATGCTTCCAGACCTTCTTTCAATAAGTATCTGTAGAGTCTTAAACAGATGGTTTAATGAAGAGTGTGTTGGGACTATAATAAGTGTTTTGTTAGAGAGTCTAAATGCTCTCCTTTTGAAGGTATTTAGTTTTACATGTGAGAAGACTATTGGTGTATATTCTTAGGACATAGATACACTGTAAGCAACAAGAGATTAGAGGTAGCACCACACTTAAGGACTTGTTTAGGAAGCAAATTTGAAAGTATGAATTTGGACATAAAGCAGAGGAGGATCCACAGGCCTTGTCACATCCAGCACTTCAGTGGACTAGTAGACATTAATACCTGCTTTAGAAGTCACTTTTGGAAAGCCATAAACACTTTCCTTCATCTATGCTCACAAGAGGGGTTTTTTTTTTTTTTTTTCATTACCAGCAGAGATTAGCAGACAGGATTAACCAAGTAGGATATTGAAACAGTTGAGGGATCATTGCACAACTTTTTTTTGTTTAGCTAAAAGCCTGATGTAGACAGAACTGCTATTCTCAATTTAAAGATTCCCTGATATATCAGAAGTGGTTTAACTAAGAGATGAGCTGGTTAGGCTCACAGGTGGACAAATCAGAAATTTCCGGGCTGGGTAAGTTAATGTTATGAATACCTAGAAATAGTTCTGAATTTTGTTTATGTTACGTGAGAATGTGTTCAGGCTGAGTCTTAGCATGGGTTTACTTCCCTTCTTTTGTATGCTGAAGTAGTCTTCCAAATATCACATAGTAATAAGATTAATCAGGATTAAATGTATTATGAAATATAGGTAGGACTTTATTACAACTTGTATTACAATTTGCCTCTCTAATATCCTTTGGTATAAAACTATTTCATTCTTTGCACATTTGTTTCATTAGCTGATGACCTCAGTGCCAATGAACAACTTATAGGTCCCCATGCATCAGGAGTTAACTCAATACTACCAAAGGAGCATGGGAGTCCATTCTTTTATCTGCCGATCATAAAACACAGTGATGATGAGGTAAATTGTTAGCAAGCCTCCTTCTTGACAACTGCAGCTTATGTTAACACTTTATTCTTATGTTTTATTTTCTACTTGTATGTACTTATTATCTTTTTGTCTTAGAAGTAGCCTCTCTACCTAGTGCTGCCTTCATTTTCTGGCCTATTTATTTAGAAATTAAGAGGATAGGACTTGTTAGCTCTTCTGCCTTAATGCAGAGGTGACAAGTCGTAGCTCTTCTTGGCAAAGTAATAATTCAGCTGCCTGACTCAAAATCCCTTTTTCTTCTTTCCTCACCCCTTCATCATTCCTCTTGCAGGCTCTTGATTCTTCAGAGAAAGCCACTTCATTTATTGTGCACGCTAGACAAAGCTTAATATTTAAATAATTTTTTTCCTTCATAGTACACAAATACTTTTTTAAATATAAAGTTTGGGAATTGTTGGAAATTAATGGTTCTGAATCCATTTTGGAATTTCTTAACTCATTTCTTTCACATTCTGTGACAACTCAGGCTATTGCTTGAGAGACCATTTCCAGAATATATGGGATGTTGAAGTTGGAGAGGAGGCAGGGGGAAGATGATGTTCTGCAGGTTGGAAGCATGTTTATTTTGTATGGGCCGTTATAATGTAATCCAACACAGGTGGAAGATTTGATATTGAATTTAATAAACTTTTAATATAGTTGCAATATGATTTGTATTCCTTCCTGCAGTTTTGCTTCTGCTTTCCTTTCCATCTCCAGCTGTGTGAAGGCTTCCTTTTGGGGTAGGGTTTGCACAATGCAGGGATTGTGCTTACGATTGTGTTCCCCGATATCATAACACCTCTTTTATGCTTCTTCTGATAAATTCCTTACTATGAAAAGGAGGTTGGACCCTGCTTTGTTCAATGATACTTATTTTTCTTTCATTAAAGAATTGTTTCACTTCATGTTAAAATCATTACAAATTATACCTGTTGTTAGAGTAATTGAATCTTTGGTTTCTCTTTCCTTCATTTCATTTGTCTGCATAGGTTTCAGCCACTGCTGCTTGGGATTCTTCTGTTCATGATTCAGTGCACCTGAATAGAGTAACTCCTCAAAATGAGAGAATTTACTTAATAGTGAAAACTACAGTGCAGCTCAGCCATCCTGCTGCAATGGAACTGGTATTACGCAAAAGGATTGCAGCCAATATTTATAACAAGCAGGTAATAAGTAGTAGTAGTAGTAGTAGTAGTTGTTGTTGTCGTTGTTGTTATTACTGTTACTATTACTATTTTTGTTTCATATCATTAATTTGATGAATGTTTTCTTAGCTGCTTGCTTCAGTTTGTGTAAGTTTGATCTCTCCAATTCTTATGAAAGACAAATGAAAAATAGATCATTAAAGGTTGCAGTGAAGCTTTTCATGTCTTCTAATACTCCTTTGAACTGTCCATTTTTCAGCCTGATTTGTTTCAGGTGTAACAGGTGCTACTTTTGTAACAAGAAATTTACTTTCATGTCTATACAATTCGGTATGTTCTCTGATTCAGAGAAGTTTGCAGTAGCTTATCTAATACAAGGTCACTGTAGCCACTCTATTCCTGAAAGCATTTATGGGGCCTTCGAATGTTCAGTGTAAACACAATAGATCTTTTTTCTTTGTTTGCTACTTTCTGTTAATTACAAACTAGGTTTGCTCCCCACCACTACCCAAGTGTATACATTCTCTACTGCCTTTAACATGATGATTTTGGATAGAGTGTTTTCATTGGCTTCAAGGATGGTTGCTGTTCCCGTTGTTTCGCTGCTTTGTGGGTTTAGGCAATGAGGTGCGCTCTGAAATTACGTTCCTTTCTGTTTCCCAGATGACTGAGACCAAAAGTGTAGTTCCAAATCGCTTCAGATTTTGCAGTGCAGTGCAGGGAGGAGCACAAAACAGCTGTTGTACTTCTAAGCAACTTGCTAAGCAGATGAATCCCATGCCTTTTTGCATTTGGTGTGTTGTCCTTTGCTAGTTTCATTTGTCTTAAAATCCCTTATGAGGTGAAAGTTAAGTTTACTGTTAGTGATGTAAGGCCAACTAACCTGACAGTGAAGTACACTAAGCTTGGGATTACAACAGTGAAAACTCTGGTTACTATTGCAGTTATAGCTAGAAAGCAGAGTTATTCTTTGCTATTGCAAAAGGGATTTTCCACCTGTTTAACAGGTGGCTAACAAAATTGAGAAATGTTGGTATCTGTACATTAGAGACTTCTTACAGCCATAGTTTCTCAGTTACAAGTTACTACATGAGGATAGAGCATCAGTGCAAAATAGGAGGAAAAAGTTACTGACTGAACTTAGTATCATTGTGTATTGAGCCCAGGGCTGTAAAGAGTATGTAAAGGATCATTAATGCTAAAAAGGAACTTAATAAATTATGGTCCTGAAAAATGTACGGGTAAAATAGCTCTTTTGCATTGTGACCTTTTATTTCTTAGAATGTCATAAATAACCATTGTCAAAACAATAATTGAAAATTACTTTGTTTCTAGAGTTTTACCCAGAGCCTGAAAAGGAGAATATCCTTGAAAAATATATATTATGCCTGTGGAGTGACCTATGAAATAGTATCCAATATACCAAAGGTAAATTATACCATATTTCTGTGGTAAATTCACTGAAAAGAACAGAATGACCTACTGCAGTGAGTGATACTGATGGGGAAGTAAATGTCCTGCTTTGCTAATGGGAGGCAGCTTGCCAAAACGTATATCCTGAAGTTCAGTGTTGAGATCGTGTGTATCTTTAAACAGCTGAAAACTCTGGGGTTTTTATTTTCTCTTCTACTGCTTTAACTGAGTTCTTGTAGTAGAGCTATTTTTGAAATCATATTAGTGTCTACAGAGAGAATATAGAGGATACCCAGAGGGATGTTCAGGTCAGTGAAAACAGAACAGCTGCGAAAATGAGTTTACAGGAATATAAATTGCTTTTCATAGAAAAAGCTAGTACAAATTGTAAATGTACTATAAAATGTATCTTAAAGGTAAACAAAATGAACAAATGAAAACATAAATAGTCTTGTCACCATGTAATTGTCACTTTTGTGTGGTAGTACTTAAATTTTAAGCTCTAGAGAAATCACACAGAATATCTAAGATTTGGGAGGGAAGTTGCATTTACTTGCTTAGGAAGTTGTCATTAGTTATCCTTAACATATCCAATTTCAGGTTATATATGCATTATTCCTAGAAGTACATTGACTACAATAAATGTGCAAAACTTCTCCCAAGCATGACCTCTTCTTAGTTCAGCATCATTTACATCTGTGATGAAAAGTCCTGGACCATTTGTTATAATTAGGATTACTGATTAAATTAAGGATTATCGATTCATAGAATCATTAAGGTTGGAAAAGACCTTTAAGATCATCAAGTCCAACCATCAACCCAACACCACCATGCCCACTAAACCATGTCCCGAAGTGCCACGTCCACACATTTTTTGAAGACTTCCAGTGCCGGTAATTCCACCACCTCCCTGGGCAGCCTGTTCCAATGTTTGACCACTCTTTCAGTAAAGAATTTTTGCCTAATTCCCAGTCTAAACCTCCTCTGGCACAACTTGAGGCCATTTCCTCTCATCCTATTGCTAGTTACTTGGGAGAAGAGACCAACACCCACCTCACCACAACCCCATTTCAGGTAGTTGTAGAGAGGATTCAAATTAACTTCTGGATGGAGATAGTCTAAATAAGTGAATCAATATATTAAAACCAAGGGGCTTTAATTTTTAAAAACTTCAGTAGTGTAACTTGTATTTTAGGCTACAGAAGAAATTGAGGATCGCGAGACCTTAGCGCTGATGGCTGCAAGGAGTGAGAATGAGGGCACATCCGATGGTGAAACATACATTGAAAAGTACACACGTGGTGTGCTGCAAGTGGAGAACATTTTGAGCCTTGAACGACTAAGACAGGCAAGGAAAAGGCACTTATTGCATCTTTTGAACTGGATTATGAGAATTCAAGTAGAGATGATTGATCTTTTAAAAATACTGAGTGTTGCTTCTTTTTTAGTTTGGGTATTTTTGGAGAACATTGGATGAATAAATGGAAGACTAAGTTACTTCTGTGAAATACAGAATTCTGACAGTGGTGGGTCTAGTAACTGTAGCTGGCAGTGGTGTAGTACTCGGAACCTGAACAGCCAGAGGCCAAAGAATGAATTTTGGAAACAAATTTTGGTGGCTGTGTGTGCAAATTAAGATTTGTAAATGCAAGCCCTGTTTGCTGTTGTTAGCCACACTGAAAAAAGTCTCTATCCTGCTTGATCGTTTTCTCATGAGGAGACCATGGCATTGTCCATCTTTGATACGAGCACTTTTTTAGTGTAATCATTTCTTTACACAGGCAGTCACAGTCAAAGAGGCATTATCCACCAAAGTGAGAAACATCCGCAGGAGCATCAGCACTCCAAATGTCCACAATGTAAGGTCCCCTTATCCTCTGGCAAACTAGTACTAATTGGGCAGAGGGTTGGTGTCTGTGTGCTGATGTAATACTTGCACGATGTGATACCGTAATAATTATTCTGAGCTAGGACTAACCAACCTGTAGAAGAGATGTCATGAATGAAAATGAATCAGTCATTTAATAGAAACTCCTCCCCACAACTGTCCATCCAGGGAGATGATGAAGTTGACAGGGAAGTGGGAGGGTTGATGTAAATTATAAGAGTTTTGGAAGTAGTTTAGGATTATGACTGCCCTGATTCAGGTTACTTTTTGCTTCAGGATCCCTTTAACCTTTTTGATAGAGTAAGGGATAATTTCCATTTTGTGTGCACTTTATTCATTCTCCTGTTATCCACTCATACAGAACAAACGTAGCTGTCCTTACAAATAATCTTACCTGAAAAGAGATAACACAGAAGTTGTTAGGACTAAATGATCACAATGGCTTCTGAAGACATTATATTTTATAAATAAATGTAGGCATTTTGTCACACTGCCTGCTGGTGTTTTTTAGGTATCTTGTAGCCGACTAGATCTTTCTGCCTGTGATGAAGATGAGAAGGTATGTAAATGTGAAGTTTGGAAAAAACCAATGGCACACTTTCTCAGATTCATTCCCTCTTCAAAGCAAGATGTATTTGAGGACTGAAAAAAATGGGAAAACAGTGGTTTTAACAGTCTATTTCCATAATATATCTACAAAATGCTGCACTGATTACATATTATTTTGAATTAAACCTTCTTGTCATTCTCTGCTTTTCATATTAGAATTGTAGAAACTAATATTTAAGAAGGGAGAAGTTATAGGAAAACTTATTATACTTCACTGAAAAGCTAATTAGCTTCTAAATAATCCATCTGTGTGAGAAAATTGTCTTAAGTCAGTAACTTAACATTCCTTAGTGGGGTTTTTAAAATTAAAAAAAAAAAAAAAAAAAGGTACCTTTGAGTTTAGCTATTAATTTTTCCACGTTTGCCTGTATCAGGGTGCACATCTATGTATTTTTGTTTCTTAGGGTTGGTCTGAAAGTCACCTAGATATATCTGACTGTTCTTCCAGTTATCAAGATGTATCATGCTATGGTACTTTACCCAGGGAGTCACCTCGCAAGAGCAAGGATGGCAGTGGTGAGACTTTACAGTATATATGTAAAGACAGTATTTGTGTTTTTTAATTACTGCATTAAACTGAAAATTAAATTCTCTGTGTTCTTTTCCTATTAAGTTCTCAGTACTCTTCTCCTACTAAATGCGTTATCCAGCTTCTTGCTTCAGCAGCTAAACATAATCTGGAAATAGGGGAGAAAGGGGGAAATGCATGAAGAAATGTGGGAAAGGATAGGAAATTGGGGATGTACAAAAAACTGAGAGGAAGGCAGAAGAACAAGCTAAATGTGAATCAAAACAGTAGAAGAAAAAAAATAAGAAAAAGCTGCTATTAGTTCATGGATTTGAAAATTAAGATGCTTTTGTTAAAGCGGGAAGGTTCCTTTTGAGGTTCTTTATGTGGTCTGAATATTTGCTCTGCCGTGTCGGTGTGTCACAGGTGCCTTATTTTCTTTAGGTCAAATTGTAACACAGTCACCTTGAACAGGCAGTACAGGTGGAAACGCCGCTGCAGTAAAGTGGGACTAAGAGTTCACTCATTGCTTCCTTGCCTATAATTTCCTTTTTGATCATCCTGGTTGTGCAGGATTGCTGGCTTGGTTCCAGGGCAGAATTGCAGCATAGTGAGCAGAGGTCAGGTAAGGCACAGGAAGCAAAGAGCTGTCAGTTCCAGTTTGAAGGACACTTCCCACTTTTTTTACAGCTGAGATGAAAAGGAGAAATATTGGCGCCTCAGAAGGGAGGGGACAGATACTGCTGTTCTCTGCTTTCCTTCTCTTTCCTGACTCGTCAGAGGGACATAGTGCAGAGCTCTGTGAGGGAAGATTATCTCATGCTTGGGCCAGTGGTTGAATACTTGAAATATTGTAATTTTTTTCTGTAACTGTCAACTTGCCAAATGCATGGCTTAATCTTCCATTATTTTAAATTATGCTCTTGTGGTCGAGATGTGAAGAAATGAAATACAGTCTTTTTGCTTTTTTCCTAGGTGTTGTATCAGAGAATTCCCATGCTGTAATGGTCAGCCCTTTTAAAGCATTTTCTCCTCAGCCACCAAAGTTTTTCAAACCCTTAATGCCAGTGAAAGAGGAACATAAAAGAAAGACCCCGCTTGAAAGCCGACCACTGCTTAGTCAAGAGGTAATCTTTGCAAACAACCTTTTTTTAATGAAGATCGAGTGATTTTGTGTGCTTGGCAAATTGTTTGCAGCATGCATCTGATGCAATAGAACTTTGTAATTCTTCGGTGAAATTAATTAGGCTGTTCTATATATGTGGTGGGGTTTTGGTGTTTGTTTTTTACCTGAAACACTGGGGGTTTGTTGTTTGTTTGGGGGGGGCGGGTCCCCAATTCCTGGTAAGTATTCTCCTTTACAGGGTACTTCTATTTTAAAGTACAGTAACCTGCATTTTTTTCACCAGAAAGATGTCAGTATGTGTTTTCAGAGATAAAAAGTAAATCCTTGAAACAGTGTTCTAGAGCAGTTACAATTTTGACCTTTATTCCTCAATCTAGAACTGTGCTGGGAGGAGTGCTTGAGTTTCTCTACTTATTAACTTGAATTCTAATGTATATATGGCCGGCACGGGTGTTTCGCTTTCATCAGGTCGTAATGCCTTTCCAAATTGCACGCATTTAGCGCTGCGGTCAGAGTTGTGGTTTGTGTGATGTGTTGTGTGTCTTAACCTTTGCAGAGCATGCCTTCATCTCAGGTGCATTGCGCTGGCTGTGTTGTGCCTTCAGGAAGTAATGCCAGCAGCATGCCCGTAGAAAGCAATAGCGTACGTGAGGAAAAGATTGTAAGTTTTGTACCAGTTTCTGTTATGAGGCCTGGTGGTGGGTTTAGGGCTGTTTGTTGGGCTTAAAGTGCTTATGCTACAGCAGCAGAAAACTGGGGTGATGTGGATATAATCACTCGTGATTGTAACTAATGCTTATAATGAACAGTTATATGCCTGGCTTGCAAATGCAATCCGTAATTGGAACTAATTCAATTGGGGTTTTGTGGCTTTGGTTGGTTTCTTTGTTTGTTCGTTTGTTTAAAAAATATTCATGTGTGATTTTTCTTGTGGGGAGGGCAGGAGACGGGAGGCTTTAGTTTTTACAGGGCACAAATGATCAAGTAAAGGGTGGTTTAATGAACCATGTGGTTGTCGCTCTAATATACCTTGTATGTTACCCAGATTTTGTGACTATACCCCAGAGTAAATGGAATGATCCCATTTGGTGTAAGTAACCATGCATTTAGGTGTGGGTACACTATAAAAGCTTCTCATTGCCTGATGTGGAAGTAATATGACTAAAATAAGATTGCCGCTCTTAATTAACCTGCAGCCTGTCTTCATCATAATTCAGGTGGTGAATTGAGGTGGAGGGCTTTTATTTTTCTCCTCACCTGCCAAATCCTTTTCTCACTGCTGCTTCAGCAAAACGTGTATCATCGTTTCTGCTGTATGATGGACTTGGTTTTTGGGCTGTGGAACATGGCTGTAAATACTTGCTTCAATCACAGCTTTAGGCTTAAAATTCAGAACCTTCAGATTATTTCCCTTAAGTGTTATAGGCCTCTTTTACCACAAAGTGCTAGTTATGGATTCTTCCTATTCAACACTTGCTTTCATTTCTACCATATAGCCAAGACATTAAAAATATCTGTTCTGGATTTCTAATGCTATTTTATAGGTCATTATACCAAAGTATCCTGAGCATTCTCGTGTATATATTTGAAGCTTGGCTGCTGGTTTTGGGTGGCAGCCCTCTTATTCTGAATCATGTTAATTTTCCATAAGGTAACTGACAAGCTGACTCACACTGAGTCACTGATAGAAATAGCATGAAGGTATTTGGAAGACAAAATCTTCTAATGGGTTGAAAAACATCCCTTGGAAACTAAATTGTTACAAAATCTTCCATAGCAACTTCAGGGCAATTTTAATCCCTTGAGTAAATCCAGGGTCCCACCCCATGCATGCCCTGAATTAACCCAGGCATTTGCCTGTGCTGTTTTCCAAAGGTAAGCAGAAGCTTTCAGAGGTGGAAAAGGGCAACATCCTGCACGAGGCTTTCCCAATTAGAATGGAACTAATTCATTGAACACTGTAAACCTGCTGTAGCCAACAGGGCCCTGGAAAGAGCTGTTCTTTCAATTCTGAGCTGCTTGCTCTTACCCTTGCACTGACTTCTTCCTTGCATCAACATAGCTTCTTGTTCAATTGCATAGTAAGTAAGATCAAGGGAACTGATCCATCCAGCTGATGGCTAGACTACCAGGGAGTTACATTTCATTTGGACCTATTCCCCTGTCTGATCATGTTATAGACACTTGAGTAGGTACTGGGGAGACAGGCAAGAACTAGCAGCCGCTAGTGGGGAGGAGTTTGAAGATGGCTACTTTGCATAGCCTCGCCATCTTATCGCATCAGGTTTATCAAATGATGGCTTCCGGGGTTTTTTAATCACTTTAGGAAGGAAGCCTTTATAAGATGTAGGCTTCCCAGGCTACCCCACATTTTTCAGAGCTGGAGCAAGGCTATGTTTTTAACTAGGCTGGAGTATAAATTTCATACATGTGAATGAATAGTGCTCTTAAATGAGTTCAGAGATTACACCAGGGCAGCGTCACGGCTCCACATGAAACTTCAGCAGTCTGCTCCTCTCTCTCTGATTTGTAGTGAAGTTTTCACGTTATTAATCAATACTGTAAATGATCACTCCAAGGTACCGAGCCTCATACTCTTTAATTAATTTAATGAATCACTGGATGATTGCTGTCGCTTCAGGTGCGATGCTCGCTTGCATCTTAACAACATGTTAAAAAAATGCTGTAGAAATAAAGTGACTAAACATACAGGAAGCTAGTAATTTTAACTAGATTAATGTTCTGTATCTAAGTAGGCATAAGAATGGTGTGTGGCCTTTTTCTTCTGTTTTTCTGGGATCTGTTCTTAACTTTTCTTGAATATTCAAAACACATCTGTCAAAGGAAGGAGGAAAAAAAAGCAGTTAAAAAAACCTAGTTTTATTCAGTTGGCCAGAAATAGAGCATTCAACGTAAAATTTTTAGACAGTACTTCCACGTGCATTTAATGTTGCAACTATATTAAAACTGCATGATGTAAAGGCATGCTCTGGATAATATGCAAGTACAGTAGGGTATGTTATGGTTAGATGAAATGTTTTCATATTGAGTGTATGTGAATACTGCCTGTAATTAACATGTCTAAGGGGGGTTGGCTAAGAGCAAATCCTCCTGGTGGGTGATGAAAATTGAAGCACCAGTGGTGCAACCACTAAATAAGTATCACTGATTTTTAAATTAGTAAAATGGAAACTAGCATTGTTGAGGTTACTTGGGAGCTATAATTTAGGGATCTGAATTTTCAAATCCCTAAACCTTTAACTACACTATGTGTTTGTTACAGAGCAGGTGTAGGGAGGTGTATGGACGCTGCGCTGTGGTCTTGCTTCTGTTATTGCTGAATCTTAATATATTGTCTTGTCTTCTTAGTTCTTGCTGGCACATTCTTACTGTTGTCAGTTCTTAAATCTGTTTTTCTTTATAGTCTTTCTGTTACTTCCCAGGGAAGTAGCTGCTGTTTCTTTACCAATTCTTCAAGGATTTTATTTTTATTTCTGACAATAGCCTGAGCAATACAAGGTGGTTTCCTTCTTTTTTCCCCGCTGTGTCTTCATCCACAGGAATTTGAAGAATCCTGAAATTGCTTTGTGTCTGGAATTTCCCAATCAGGAAGCTCAAGAGGAGCTTTGAAAGGAAATATTTCTTGTCCCCACAAGGGGCACCTTTTGTCTCATCACCTATTTGCAGCATTCTTCACAACGAATGTTCTAGTAACAAGGCTACTTCTCTGTACCTTAGCTTTTGTATTTACAATGATAGATAACCCCGGAAGGACACACGACTTACTTGTTTGACTTCTCCTAATCAGGTCGGCAATGCCTGTAGAGCCATTCCTCAGTTACAGCACCTCTTATCCAGTCTGATTCTGAAAAGAGACCCTTTGTGTCTTAAAATTTTTTTCAGTCAAATGAGGTATCTTGCAGGATTCAAAGGAGAAACAAAGAAATCTGCTACAAGAATGCCTTTTAGTTTCAAGTGGATATTTAGCTAGTATCCAATAGAAATACACCCTTCCTTTTGGAAGTCATGTAGTATCTTACACCCACCATATTTGATAAACCCTAGAGTTTATAATATTTTGAAAACAACTACAAGGTTATTCATAGAGCAGAACTTACTTTTGCATGAGTAGTAAGGGTGAAAGGGAAGGAGTAAGCAGAATAATTGAGAAAAGGTCCCTCAGAGATGAGCAACAGATAAGTATACTCCAATATGCCAAAAAGATGCTTTGCATAATGTTTTGGTGTTTAGAAGGGTATTCATAGTCTCAATAAAGTGGACATGAATTTTGTCCTTTACTTTTAAAGGGACTACCTGTAGATTTCAGATCTAAAGACCAAGATTCTCAGTAACCTAAATAATTTTCAATAGCCTTATGTGACACTTCATAACATTATCACTCCTTTGCAGAGATGTAAAGCATTCAGATTTTTCAAAATCAAGCCCTCATCCAAATTCTGTATGCGAAATAACTGAAGCAGAGCTGTAAAAACTAGTGAGCAAAGGATGCCAAGCCTTTACTTCAGCAAGTATTAATAATCTGAAATCTGGTTGGATTTGTCAGATATACGAGTAGAGGCATCTTCCTCAAACACTGATTCCTCTGTCAACAAAAATGTAGTATTATTGCATATCTTGATTCAGCTTAAGAGGCCATTCTGCATGGCTAATACGACTGAATTACATCTGCTGTGAGTTTGAACATGGTAGGAATGAACATGAGACCTTGTTATAGTTGAGGGCCACAGCGAGTGGTGATCACTTCAGAAAATGTGGGATAAAAGAAAAGTGAAGTCATTTAGAACATCTTTACAGGTTTTTGTTGTTTGGTGTTTTTTTTTTTTAAATCAAACAGATTAAAACTGGGAGCAAAAATACCTCCAGGTTAGGAGGAAGATTGTGTCACATAAGCATGTGTTTCCTAATATATACCTATGAGGATGTTTTAGTTAATTGCACTGCTGAATGGGGTGCAGGAACTGGTCACAAATTACTTGGAGAAGGTGAACATACTCAATGCCTTCTTTATTTCAGTATTTATCTGTAAAAGTAGCCTTCAGGAATCCCAAGCCCCTGAGATCCAAGGGAAAGCGTGGAATAAGGAAGATTTACCCTTGGCAGAGGACCACCAGTTTGGGGAGCACTTAAAAGAAACTGCATGTTTAAGTAAACATACCCACAAGTGCTGAGGAAGGTGACTGATGTTATTGTAAGGCCATTCTCAATTATCTTCGAATGTAATGGCAGTTAGGAGAGGTACCTGAAGGCTGGAAGAGACCAAATATCACTCCCGTCTTCAAGAAGGACAAAGAAGGATGCAGCAAACTACAGACTGGTCAGCCTCACTTCTGTCTCTGGGAAGGTGGTGGAGAAAATCCTCCTAGAAAGCATTTCCAAACCCAGGAAGGACAAGAAAGCGATTGGGAGTAGTCAGCATGGATTTACAGATGGAAGATCATGCTTGACCAACCTTAATTGCCTTCTACAATAAGGTGACTAACTTGGTGGATGGGGAGAGAGCAGTGGATGCTTACCTTGACTTTAGTAAAACCTTTGACGCTATTTTCTATAACATCATCATAGGTGGGCTGACCAAGTACAGGTTAGATAGGTGGACAGTGAAGTGGATTAAAAACTGGCTGAATGACTGGGCACAGAGGGTTGCAATCAGGCACAAAGTGCTGTTGGAGGCTGGTAACAACAGTGTACTCCAGGGCTCAATACTGGGGCCAGTACTGTTCTACACCTTCATTAATGACCTAGATGATTGGACAGAGTGCACCCTCAGCAAGTCTGCAGATGATAGAAGACTGGAAGAAGCAACTGTTACACTGAAGGGTTGAGCTACTATTCACAGGGACCTCAGCAAGTTGGAGAGCTGAGCAAAGAGGAGTCTCATGAAGTTTAACAAGGGGAAATGCAACATCTTGCATCTGGGGATGAATAATGCCAGGCACCAGTACACATTGGGGGCTGACCGGCTGGAGAGCAGCTTTGCCTGGAAGTACCTTGAGGTCCTCTTGGACAACAAGCTAGCCATGAGCCAGCAATGTACCCTTGCGGCAGAGAAGACCAACAGTGTACTGGACATCACCAGCAAGCTGAAGGAGGTGGTCCTTGCTCTCTACTCTGCACTAGTGAGGCCAAATCTGGAGTATTGTCTAGTTCTGGGCTCCCCAGTACAAGAAAGATACAGAATTACTGAAGTGAGTCCAGTGCAGGTTACAAAGATGATTAAAGGCTTTGGAGCATCTGACATGTGAGGAGAGGCTGGGGAAGCCAGGACTGTTCAGCCTGGAGGAGACCGGGCTCAGGGGCATCTTACCAATGCACAAAAAAGCCTGATGGGAGGGATTGAAGACAAGGCAGGCTCTTCGCAGTAGTGCCCAGTGACAGGATGTGAGGCAATGGACACAAACTAAACTACATGAGATTCTGTCTGAACACAAGAAAATGCTTTTTTACTGTGAGGGTGGTCAGACACGGGAATGGGTTGTGCAGAGAGGTGGTAGAGTCTCCATCCTTGGACATCTCAAAAGCCACCCGGCTGGACACAGTCCTGGACAATCTGCTCTGGCTAACCCTGCTTGAGCAGGGGCGTTTGGACTAAATGACCTCAAGAGGTGCCTTCCAACCTAAACGATTCTGTGACTGTTCTGACGTGCAAACTGAACAAAACTGCTGTCTATCTATTTGAAGCTTTGTTGTACAAAGTTACTTGAGCAGCCTTGGTTATTATGAAGTATAGGAAACGTTCTCAAGAGGATGTTTGTCTTAAACTTGATGTATTGGTTCTCAATGCGTTTGTCATCTGGTTAAGTATTGTGCTTTTCCTTTTCCATCAGTGATTCAGGGCAGGTGTCTGAAAGCATCGAACTACTTCAGATACCACACAGGATCTGCCTTGATCAGTAGTTGAAATCTGTGATGCAGATAAAGGAATGGAGAAATAATAGGTGCTTGAGTTCCTCTAAACTTTAAGTACTTCATCAGTTTTCATTTTTCTGAAAATACTATTCTTTCTAGGGCGAATTTGCTGTAAACTAACCATTTTTAATATGTATGTGTGTGTACAGATAGATATATATACACACATACGTTTATATATGCATATATATGTATAAATACATATATTTATATGAAAAATTAAGTACTTAAAAAAGCATCCACGTGGAGTCCTGCCTGCAGTATGTTATACTGGGGGGGCAGTCCAGCCATGTTGCTGTGTTTTTTCTTGGATGCCTCTTGGCAAACTGAAGTCCTCTGCTTCAGATGGGCTCTATGAAAGCCACGTTTGTGGGTTGGTCGCAGTGCATCACCGCTCGCTGTCAAACAGAAATTCAGGGAGCTACCTCCAAATTCTGCCAGATTGATTAGTGTCACTTATTTTCCTCCAGGCCTGTACATGTATGCACACAAATGCTTCCTTGAAGATTCTCTGTAATATTTGATCCTTTTGCCTTTATTTTCAAACATTGTGAATGTGTTCAGGTGTGATAGCTAGGGGTAAGCAAAATTATACACATAATACATATACAAATGTATATGTATATATGAAATACATATACAAAATACACATACATACACAAAATTATACAGCCTCACTGGTATCAGATTAATAGAAAATCCTGTTGTGCAGGATACTTTTTAATAATCGATATGTTAATAATTGGTATGTTAATACTCAGTATTGCAGCTGAGAACCCCGTAAGGCCTCTTCCATTCATATTTATGTTTTTCTTGTTAGGTGGTCAATGGTCAATGTCTATAATCTGAAGGTATAGAATACCTTCAGTGGGTTTAACTAGTCTAAATCATGGGAAGAAAAAGTTTATAATACATACCTTTAAAAAACTGAGTATGATAAAAATATGTAAACATACAATTTTTTTATGTTGTGAGCTGTCCTTCTGCCAAACTTTATTGCTTTCAATTTTCTAATCTATTTATAATTTATCTTTATTTTCTAAAAATTGAATAGCTCAGTGTAGACAGGACATGCTCCCAGCAGCTCTTTTCAGAGGTATCTTCCATTCTTCAATTAAAGGATATAAAAGGTATATGTTTCTCCATGTTCAGAAAGGAAAAAATCAAGGAAGGTCAGTCTATTTTGAAAACGTTACTGTCGTAGGTTCCTAATCCCACGCAACACCCTTCTTTTGCAGGACTCTGAGGAGGAAGACAGTGAGTTGGAGGCCATTAATAAGAAGCTGATAAGTCCACAAAGTTTTCAGAATTTCCGGCCTTACATTCCAGAGGAGTTTGCTGACTTCAGTGTTTACAATGCTAGCCTGGAGAACAGGGAATGGTTTTCTTCTAAATCAGACTTCATGAGTTCGCGTGTTCTTGAGAAAGAGGTATCCCGCAGCCCCACCACTAGCAGTATTACTAGTGGCTACTTTTCCCACAGTGCCTCTAACGCTACTCTGTCTGACATGCTTGTTCCCTGTAGTGATAGCACAGACCAGCTAGCCAATCACACGAAGGAGCTGGACTCTAATGATCCCTCAGGATCATCTCTTGTACATGATTTAAGATCTTCTTCGAACAAGGATTGTCAAGAGTCAGAAAAGGAGTTAGCGAGAGAAAAGTTACTTGTGTTACCACTGAAAGAAAACAGTGCCTTAACGGAACAAGTACCACTGTCCCTCGATGCCAGACAGACTGACAGAGAGACTCAGCAGTTATGCAGAGCTGGATCATTTTCAGCTTTAAGTTCCCCAGATGGCAAAAATACCTGTGGTTTGATTGAATTTTCAGCGCGTGAAGCAACAGTTGAGCACATGACAGACATTCTGGAAGATCACTCCTTTACAGAGTTCATGGGCGTCGAAGATGGAAAGGACTTTGAGCACTCGACAGCTCCACAGTCGTGTTCCCTTGCGTCCTCTAATGGAGTGAGTTCCTTGGAGTTACCCCAAGGCACAGACAAGGAGCAGAGCACGTGCCTGGGCCAGCTGGGCTCGGCAGTGGCAGCAGGTGACCGGCTTGCAGGTGCTGTGGAAAGCCCTTTGTGTTCTCTACTGGTAAAAGAGACTTCAGGCCGTGAGACTTACCCTGATACTTCTGTAGATGATTTTCTTGGGAAAGACCACTTGGATGCTTCCGATTGTGAAGAAGGTGCTTCTGCAGATCAAACCCACCTCTTGCCTAGCTGGGTGGCAGTGGGCGAACAAGTCTGTGTTGGAAGTAATAAGATGGGCACGGTGAGATACGTTGGAACAGTGGATTTTTCAGCTGGAATCTGGGTTGGAGTTGAACTAAATGTTCAGCTGGGTAAGACTAAATATGCTCTGGGTTATCTATGCAGTTAGTGTGATCTGTTTTTAGAGTTAAACTGCAGTCGTACACTGTTCAGTCTTGGGAAATACCTCTAATTTCATGTAGGCTTGGATTCTGATACACCCAGTTCTAGGCTTTCTGTTTGTAGGAATACTTTGCTAAGGGTTAATTTTTAACTGTCTTAAAGACCTGTTCTTTTCACTTTATGCAGAATAATGCTTTTCATGTTCTGGTAGTTCCCAGCAGTATCCATCTATTTTTATAGATGAGTAAAAGAAGCAAAGCCTAAAATTGGCAGATTTTTTTTTAAATCGACATGTATGTTCATGGGTAGTACTAACAATGGACATCACTTGTAAAATAGGTTTGCTGTCTGTAGCTTTCAGAGATTCCCCTTGCCTCCACTGGGGAAAAGCTTAATTACAGAAGCACAGGTTTTCTTTAACTTCAGTTCGATGGAGTCAGAAAAAGTTGATGCTCTGCAAGTGTTAAGAGATTCCTACAGAAATGCTTGAGATTTTTTTTTTAAAAGTTGATGTTTTTAGTAGTTTAATAGATATTAACATTGATACTGGAAATTTCTCTGGCAGCTATATTTTAAGCTTTGTAAGCAATTGGTTTTGAGGATAGTTTATTTTGTAAAATGAACAAATGTTTGACTTTTTAAACAGTCAGTTAACAAAGTAACATTTTAGGAAACCATCTTTTTGGTCACAGTTCAAGTCCTCCTTTCCAGCCTTTGTTCTCCCTAGTGTGTGCTATGCATCTGGCTTCATCACGCAAGCATTAAAAATCTTGACTATTTAACAGATAGCCAAAGATATTCACACTTGAACACTACAATTGTATGTGCTAATGAAAGTACCAACAATTAATTTGGTGCATGTATTTTCATTGAAGGGAAGCATGATGGAACTGTAAAAGGCAGAGAGTACTTCCACTGCAAACCACGGCATGGTGTCTTTGTTCGTCCTGGGCGCCTCAGCAAAGCACCAGCTTCTGCAAGGAAATGGAGTAGCACTTCACGGTCTCAGGCATCTTCCACTTCAGAGAAACGGAAAAGCTCTGTGCTTCAAGGCTCATCACCCACCCCTAAAACAGGAGAAGTCTTCTGCCATTCAGGAGATGCAGCGGCTTCTGCTTTTTCTAGGAAACAGGAAAACAGGAAATCTTGGATTAACTAAACTGCAGTATTTTTGCACTTACTACACACATCACTGTGTAGAAAACTTTATGGATTTTTTGAAACTATTGTACATTTTAATCTGTCCATATGGAATGTGTATTCTCTAGAGTCTTTGACTTAATTCTCTAATTTTTTATAAATAATATAT
>NW_010535471.1:0-4366 GCF_000687285.1 Phaethon lepturus
CAGGCATGTCAACTGCACCACTCGGCTTGGTATCGCCTGTAAACTTGCTGAGGGTGCACTCAAACTCACTGTCTTATCTCATTGATGAAGATATTAAAGAGTACTGGTCCCAGCACAGACCCCTGAGGGACACTGCTCGTCACCGATCTCCATCTGGACATTGAGCCATTGACCACTACCCTCTGGATGTGACCATCCAACCAATTCCTCATCCACCCAACAGGCCACCCGTCAAATCCATATCTCCCCAGTTTAGAGAGAAGGATGTTGTGAGGGACCGTGTCAAAGGCCTTACAGAAGTCCAGAGAGGCGACATCTGCAGCTCTTCCCTTGCCCACTGATGTGGTCACTCCATCATAGAAGGCCACTATGTTGGTCAGGCAGGACTTGCCCTTGGTGAAGCCATGCTGGCTGTCTCGAATCACCTCCCTGTCCTCCATGTGCCTTGGCATAGCTTCTGGGAGGATCTGTTCCATGATCTTCCCAGGCACAGAGGTGAGGCTGATAGGTTGGTAGTTCCCAGGGTCCTCCCTGCTACCCTTTTTAAAATTGGGTGCAATGTTTCCCTTTTTCCAGTCGCCAGCAGGGACTTTACCTGACTGCCAGGACTTTTCCAATATCATGGAGAGTGGCTCCTCTGCAGTTCCTTCTGTAGTCTGCAGTGTCAGTTTAATAGTTTCTTTCTTCTGCAACACTTCAAGTATATAGAAAGCCTGATGTATAGTCAAATGTTAAAAACTTTTTTTTGTTATGTAGGTGTACGACAACTTGAAATTATGTGCTGCTTTGGCTGTATGTCTGTTCTTGCCAACTACTTTGTCTTTATGACCTTCTTTCCAGCTTGTGTGTCCTTGGTATTAGAGGTAAGACCAACTTCAAGACAACATCCAGCTTAGTGTTCATAACCTGTGCTTCTCGTAGGCTATGCATTTCTTCACTGACGTATACACCAGCTTGTTTGTATTCCTCTCGAGGTGAAGAGAGGGAATGCACAGTTATGGTGGCTCAGCTGGTAGACAGTAACTTGTTAATGCCACTGTAAATGAGTCACGCTCAATAGTATGAGTTCTGATCTAAAGCAGAGTAAACAAATTCTGGTTTAAGTTAATGGCTGTCTAGGGTTTTTCACTAAAGTCTAACGTAGGCTAACCAGTAGACTGTAGGCTAACTCTTTTGTTGGTAACTTCTTAATGATCAAATAAAAATACAGTAAAAAAAGTCTCACTTGTTGGTTATTCTAATATGTACAAAACCACTAAATTAAAAAATAGGTCCTATTTTTGCAGCTTTCGAGAGAGAGTCGTGAAGGGCGTCCTATATGGCAGGTTAGCCATTTTTCTCGTGTTTTTGAAGAAAAATATATGGCAGCTTAGCCATTTTGCTCGTGTTCTGGAAGAAGAAGAAAATAAACCAAATCCTGTAACACAGAGGGTCAAAATTATTATGGTTTGTGGCTTTTTCTTCACCTGTATTTATGCAATCAGTAAGATGTCCTGGTGCAATGAATAAAGCTTTTGTTTTCCATAGACTTGTGTTCTGTATCCCATTAGCCTAGTTTACCATGGTAATTTTTAATAACGTCCCCTGTATTTACACCTAAAGTTTTCCTGCATATGCCATTTCTGTGCAAAACACTCATGGCTTTTTCATGTGTACTAATTCTTTCCCTCTTACCCCTGTAGTGCCCTCAGCTTCCTCTGCTTATTACTTGAGCCAAGAGGAAGGATGTGGTGGGACAGGTTCAAAGCTATGAGTGTTATGATAGGCCAAAAATGGTGTTGAGAGATGTGGAAAATCAGCCTTTAGCTTTAGACTTTTGAGGCATGGGAAACAAAACAAATGAACAAAAACCCCAAAAGTTTATTTTTACTAGGTTAGATACCTAGTTACAGCTGAAAACTTAATATTTGTTTTGTGTTTTTAATACAGTCGCTGGGTCTGGTTCTTGTTCATGCCCACAGTCGCTGGATAGTTGAACCAGCTGCTCAAAACAGTACTGTAGAAAATGCAGTGGGATTGGATGAGAATGCACCGAAGAGAATTGAACCTAATGTTTCGTTATGGCAGTTCTACATTTCTCGGTAGGCAACTTCACAGAAGAGAAGTGTATTTTCTTGATTAGGGTCTATTCTCCAGTGCTGCCAAGCTATGGTCTCTAGGGTACAACACTTGTAAACTTGCAGATCTGACCACTGTAGGATTTCTTGGAACCGGAGATGTCATTTCATAAGAAATATTTCAATATTATGCTGTTTGTTCCATGTCATTGAAGTAATAAGAACATGATCAGGAGCCAGCTGTCCTGTATATATCATAACGCTATTCTTTTCCTATTAGCACTGACACCTTTCAGAGCACAATGGAAAATAAATTTTTTGACTGCACTAGAGTAATTATTTATGCAGAGCTTCTGACCATTCACATACAAGTGCAAAAGCAGTGTCATTTGCCTTCAGCTCAACTGAAGTTAGTGGCAGCTGTGGTTGTATGTTACTTCTGAGAACTCATAACTGTCTCTTAGGTCCGTCCCCCCCCAGCAGTTCAACTTGCATCATAGTACTCATTATTGGTAGAAGATGATGATTGAAACTTTCTACTTTATCGTTGGGAGATAAGTGTTAAATCAACTTGATGTAGCTGTTTAATAGTGAATATTTTCCAGTCATTTCTCTTACTGGAACTGCTTTTTAACTAAGATTTAGAAAATAGTTAATGAAATCTAAAAATTCTTAATACAAAGAATGGTTTCTCTACCCTAACCTAGCATACTTGACAGGAATTTCAGTAACTGTATGAATGATGATCAAACTATTACCCTTTCTAAAGTAAAGGAATTTCAGAATGTTGTTATAAACAAACAAATTGTATATACTGTGTATTTACTTCTTCATTTGTCTTTTTTAGAATGGCCAGTATGGATATTGAACAAGTAATCACTCTTGGATTAGCCCTTCTCCTTGCTGTCAAATATATTTTCTTTGAGCAAGCAGAGACTGAATCCACACTCTCACTGAAAAATCCTATAGCATCTCCAGTGATGGTCCAGAAAAAAGTCCCTGAGAACTGTTGCAGGAAGCAATCTGGACCTCTGAAAAAGAATCAGATATCTAACACAGTAGAAGACGCTTTAGATCCCAAAGATGGAAATGGTATTTTTTGGCATTTTAAAGTCTGAATCTATTCCTGAATATTTGGAACAAATAATGAAATCTGTGTTAGCGTGTTGTATTTGGAATCAAAATTTAAGATTTTTGTAAACCAAAGTTCATTTTAATTGTCTTTATGCAGCTGAAGTAATAAAACCTGTATTAGCCGAGTCATCAACCATGGCTACATTTGTAGTTGGCAGTTGCAACCCTGTGGAAACTTCTTCATTTCTTAATAGAAAAGAGGAAGAAGTTGATTTACCTAAAGAACCACGTTCTATTGCGGAATGTGTTTGTATACTTGGAAATGCAGAGGTATGGAAAAATAACTTTTTTTAACCTCTACTGTAACATCTGATTTAAAAATTCTTACAGTTCATTTTCCAGCTTTTAAATGATCCTACTGATAGTAATGTCACTCTTCAGAGAATTATATGGCTTTAATAACTTGGGGGGGTAGAGGGGGGAAGACCAAAACAAAGGGGGAGAAACAAAACAACACCCTTTCATAAGTCACTTCTGCTCCAGACAGTTTCTGTTGCGTTTTTTTCTTCAATACAGATGAGAAAAACAGATAGGTGTATGTTTTTGAAGTTGTAAAGAAATAAATTTTTATTATGAGTGTCCATCTATCCCCAAGATGGGGGAGCTTTATCATTCATGATATGCCAAGTAACTGAAGCTTCATCATGTATGTATATAAGTTGGTGTCTGAGTAAAAATTTTTTTATCATATCCTGTCCTACTATAAAACGTGACATTGGCAGTTGGTTCCTTTAGATGTTCTCTGATATTGTCAAAGTAAAGTTGTTACCCTTTTTCATTTGGAAACATTTAAAAGGATTTTCACCAAGAGAATCTATACTTTCTCCTCCCCCCCCTTTACATTTCCAGAAGGGAGCAAAATTCCTTACTGATGCTGAGGTAATCAGCTTAGTTAATGCTAAGCATATTCCTGCATACAAACTGGAAACCATGATGGAAACTCAGGAGCGAGGTGTATCCATTCGCAGACAGATGTTATCTAAGAAACTTCCTGAACCTTCATCTTTGCAATATCTTCCTTATAGGAATTACAATTATTCTTTGGTAAGTAAAAGACATACAAGCAAAACTCACTTTAAAACCATTTTCTAAATCTATGAAACATCTGCTTGAAGTGATATATATGAATTAACAATGAGCTTGGCCAAAACTGCGCCCCCCCCCCCCCACCCATA
>NW_010535472.1:0-2464 GCF_000687285.1 Phaethon lepturus
GGTCGTCTCCGTTCCCTCACGGCGGCGCGGGGCGGCCTTTAACGGAGTCATACAGAGAGTGAAGCCCTGACGGGGCGCGAGGTGCCCTGAGGGGCGGTTCACGAGTGGTGTTTCTGTCCACAGGATGGCCGGGCTGACGTGGTCGCCAATGACGCCGGGGACAGGGTCACTCCCGCAGTCGTTGCTTTCTCGGAAAGCGAAGAGGTGAAGCTTCCTTTCCTTTCCGTTCTGTGGTGGGGGTTTGGAGAGGAGGGGAGCTCTGCCTGTTGCTGACTTCTTTTTTTAAATTTATTTTTCATTCAGGTCGTTGGCTTAGCTGCAAAGCAGAGTAGAATAAGAAATATTTCAAACACTGTAGTGAAAGTAAAGCAGATTCTTGGGCGAAGGTAAGAGAACAGGTGTGAGAAGGGAAGTGAAAAGTTTAGTTTTCCCCTTTAAAGCTGGTCAATGAAATGTAGTCTCAGCACTGATACTGAAGGCATTTTAATCTAGTGTGATAGTAGTGAAGTTTACCTGGTATTGACAGAAGGGTATGTCATATGTTAAAAATTCACTTTATTATGAACTTCTTATTCTACACTTCATTCCAGGAGTAGAGAGATGCATAGTATTTTATGTCTGAATTTGTCTGCAAAAATAAAATTGTGACATGTACTAACAAGTTGCATATATGCAAGACTAAAACGTCGTCTTGTTACCTGAGTGTTTTCCTGTGGCTAAAATCCCCTATGGCTTTATTTGCATGAAACTTTGTGTCGTATTTCTTAACAGTTGTGAAACACATTGAGTACTGCCTCTTGTGATTCTTCTGTTAGTGGAGCTGTGACAATTTGTGCTGGCAGTTACAGTGATACTAGAACTAAACTTGTTTGTTCAGGTCTAACATCAGAGATGCGACAAAACTTTTCAGTGAGAACCTAGCTGTGTGTTACAGCCCTTTCACTGAAAGGAGTTGACAAGATGATGTCCTTTCATATGTATTTGTTGGCGCTTTTCAGATGCATAACTTAACATAGGTACTAGAGGATTAAGGATAGTCAGCTTATTGCTGTCATGTTATTTCAGTCAAGGCAACAAAAGTGCCATTGAAATATAATGATTATTTGCGATAGCAGGTTAAAACAATGTCTTGGGTTTTGTTTTCCCTTTTCACTAACTAGTAAATTTTTTTTCTATCATCAGTTTAGGGGAAGGGGATTTGAAAGATACCAGCAATCAGAACTATTGGGTTTTCGTCTCCTGTATAAATGTACCTGTAGAGTGGAAACAGGAATTTTGGTTGAAGTATAGCTTCGTATACTGTAGATGTTATAAGGAATATCAGCAAGATGAATTTATGCAATTACCCTTGAGCATATGATTTATTTTCATATTTTGAATTTATCTGGACAGCTCTGGTGACCCACAGGCAGAGAAATATATTGCAGAAAGCAAATGTTCGGTGAGTATGATCTAGGTTTTTCTGTTCTCAGAATAACTTGTATCATTTTATACTGTTGTTCTTGGCATTGTTTGTGCCACAGCATGTTTGTGTTCCGTAGTGATCAGCTCTCATTATATGACATCCATTTGCTGCTGTATGGAATATTGCTCTTTTTATGGAGTAGAGAACTTCACCATGTTCTGAGATCTGCCATCGTAATACAGTCCAACAGAAAAATTACATACATCTCTTGATCATTCTCAAAAAGGATGATTCTTAATGTATTTGGGTAATAGCATTGTGGTGTTTCTTAGTGCTGGTAGAAGATGCTGAGGTTACAGCATCTTGTGATAAAAATGCTTAACCACTTGATTTTTATCTCAGTATTTAATTTGGATAATACTGTGCTCATTACAAGAAACCTTTTTGTGGAACAAGAGAGAAATTATCCTGGAAAATACATTCCTAAAGAAGGAACGAGTTTTTTTCTGGTTTTTGACTGTCTGTATTGACAGGCTTATGTAGATAGTTGTAATTTTTTTCTCATGGAATATAAGCAGGCAAGTACTTCTTATTCTGAACATTCTGTTTTTACTAAGGAAAACTTCTTAACAGAAAAAGGAAGTCTGGAGTCTTCGAGTCTATATGACTGTCACTGTCATGCCTGGATAATAGCGGGGGGGGGGAGCGGTTTGTGACCTTTGATAAGCATCTTGGAAGCATTTATCCTCTTGTAATAGAGGACTACCACAGAAAGTATTTACACAGTGTCACAAACGAGTAGTTTAGGCCACTTGAAGAATCACCACCAAAGATATTAGAAAGGAAATTATTTTAATACCAAGTTGTAAAAAGCACAACTTAACAGAATTCGATGGTAAGGTCCATTGTATTACTTACAGAGAAGCATATAAGTAGAAATCCAGTTAGAATTGGGTTGGAATGATTTGATTATGGATTGGGGAAAATGATTTCCTGACACAGGGTCAGGAAAATCAAGTCAGAATGGGGTTGGTGTGATTTATATATGGATTAGGGAAA
>NW_010535472.1:2501-16605 GCF_000687285.1 Phaethon lepturus
TCCTGTGGAGTCACAAGGTTCAGAGCAGACCCCTTTGCTTTCTAAACTCCCACTCGGAGGAGTCTGGAGGCAGCTGAATCCACTCCCAGATGCAGTCAATGATTTATGACTAAAGGAATTAAGTGCAGGAATCTTGGTGTGATGGTTTAACGTACGATTTTTGTGTTTTCTGTAATTTTAGAACGGCAGCAACCTAATGTGGAATAGTAGTAATTAAATTCACTAACACTATTAAAGTAAATCAGAATATTAGATTATATGATTTTTCTAATAAAGCTTAACAACACGACAACTTAGTTAAAAACAAGATTCTCTAATTACACACAGATATAGATGTAGACATATAAAGAGAAATATGAAGATACATATGAAGATATACTTGTCTAAAAATTTGCCTTGAATTCAGTGAAGTATGCCAAATGCCTTTGCATTTCTCAGTGGGCGAGGGTTGAGCCTCAAAGAGTGGGTGTTTCAGCCCAGGTCTCATGCTGGTCTTCAGCGATGGTCTTCTGAACTTTGCCAACTTGAGAGTTCATGAGCTCTGAGGGGCATCCCACTTGGAGTGAGATGCTGGACGCAGCCCACTGTGGTCCAGGAGAGCTCAAAGGGTCTCACTGAGAACTGTTTGTAGGGCTGGGAGATGACTGACTTCAGGCATCAGTAAATTTCCATCCTTGCCACGATCATTTGCTGTTAATTGCTGGAGTTCTCAAAATTCCAGGGACGCTGGTGCTGATCCATCCAAGTCACAATTAGACAAAATATGTTCCAGGGCTGTCAGGAGGATTAGTTACTCCCAGAACGGACAGTCCTGGGACAGTCAGTACCATTCCCTCAGCTGCGCAGGAGTGCTTGGCGCAGATAGGGGGCAATTAATTGCCAAACTCATTGCACCAAGGCCAAGGCTTGATGAGACTTCAGGAGCAAGGGGGCAGGGGGGGACGGAAGTGCACCACCACACACAGTCCAATGGTTTTTACTTTGAACAGAAACTAAATTAAACATTACTTCTTGTTAATAACCAAATTACATCTCTAACAAAGGTATGTTGGTTTCACTTACAGATAATTGAGAAGAATGGAAAACTTCAATATGAAATAGATAATAAATTTATTAACCCAGAAGATGTGGCAAAACTAATTTTCAGTAAAATGAAAGGTATGTAATAAGTAAAATCATAACATTTTTTGTTTTTTTAGTTCTCATATTTTTAAGATGTGGTATATTGCTTTTTTGCTTTTAATCAACATTTTCTGCCTATGTTTATAAACAGAAACTGCTCAGTCTGCATTGGGTTCAGATGTAAATGACGTTGTTATCACTGTACCATTTGATTTTGGAGAGAATCAGAAAAATGCCCTTGGGTAAGAGGATTAAGATTTTTCTGTTATTTAACATGCCTAAAGCAGACTGGCTGGCAGATCAGCAGTGGGAGTTCTCCTGACGGACTTCAGCTTGTGACTATCAGTCAAGACATTGGGATGCTATTTGAATTGTGAAAACGTGAAAGTAGGAGTTAAAAATCCTGACTTTAGAAACTTTTCAGCGAATTCACTGTTGTAACGAAAATGAAATTCTGAATCATCTGAAGTGAGAGGGAACTTTGGTATCATCATTTCAGGTGTGTTATTTCTAGCAGCTCTTCAGTGTCTGCTTTGAAATGCAAATAGTTTCTCAGCCCTCTTCCATAATTTCCCATCCCTTCATACAACAATACTCACCAAGGCAAATGGTGTTAGAGGACTTTACTGAGGACTGTTTTATCAGAGAGCAGGTACAGAATACACACCAGCATTCTACTTGGAAGTGTAGCTGTAAAAGTTATTCCGTATGAAAACATGAATAGACTTAAAGCTGTGCATAATTGGCAACATCTATTTCTACTTGCTGGTATGTAGAAGCCGTTTTGTTGGACTGTCATGAAATACTTAAAGCACAATTAAAGTTGGTCATAAAACATTGGTGAGCTGTGTATTTGCAGTATGTATAATGAAAGACTATTGCTTTGGCATACAAGTTTCAAAACAACTTCAAAGTGGAGGAAACAACTTGCAGGGCAGTCCCAGGGTTACTGAAGTTTCAAGAAAACATGTAACGAAAACGTTGGAGGTGAGGTGAGGCGACTTGATTTGGAAGTAAAAGCAATTTTCCTAGCATGATATCTAGTGAAATAATGTATCAAGAACTTTTAATGCCAGACATGAAGATAAGTTACAAAGTTTGATTGAGGGTGGGGTTTTTCATCCTGTAGTTGACGGGGGGGGGGGTTTGCTGGTTTTTATGGGATATGTAGACTGATGTATCAGTGTTTTCTTTGACAATGAGCACACAGCAGATCCAACTACCTGAAGAACACAGTAGCAACAGAACTTCTTGGTACCTTTCTTTTCCAGTCACCTTGGTTTGTTAATACCATGCTGTAACTAAGTTCTGAGTTGATGGCATATGTAGTTCGGATTAAATCTTAATAGTGTGCATGACTCTAGTGAAATCGTTCAGGCGTAACAGCTTTTCATTTTACTTTATCACAGGGAAGCAGCTGCAGCTGCTGGATTTAATGTTATGAGATTAATTCATGAACCGTCTGCTGCTCTCCTGGCTTATGGAATTGGCCAAGATTCACCCACTGGGAAAAGGTAAAATCCTAATATTTTACTTCAATGTAAGCTGCTGTACTTAAACCTGAGAAAACTTAAATGAGGGAATGCTGTGTTGCCTTAGCCGTCAATACAAAATTAATGATTTGAAGCTTGTTTTTCTTTTTTGTCTCAATAAAGCCAATAACAATTTAGAAGTTGTAATCCATAGCATTTTAAATCCCTTTGCTCTGGATTTTGTTTTTTAGAATTGTCTTTTAAAGATTTGTCCCCAGACTCTGTCTTGCTCTTTCATGAGCTGATTGGATTGAAGAAAAATGCATCCCTTCTTAAATAGATTTTGGCATAGCTGTTTTTTAATTGGGGGAGATGGAGTCATTTTACATACATTAGAAGAACTAAAGTCGGGTTCCTGGGTTCAGTAGGTGCACTGGGTTTCCCTTATGAATATTCAGCCAATACACAAGATTTTCAAAACAGGAAAGAGTACTGTCACTGCAAACAGATGTCTTTTTCCTTGTTGATTGGTATTTTTTTACCCTTCTCATATAACTGTTGCCTATAATCTTGAATGCAATGTTCAATTCAGTTGTGTTGTAGGAAAAACATTGACTAGTCTCACTGTATGAAATGGACTAATTTTGTTCTTTAGGGAACATTGTCAAGTAGTCAGTGGTACTAAGATGCTTAAATGCAACCCCCCCCAAATCAAATTCTCTTGACAAAACTGATAAAAACTGCAATACATATATGGTCATCATCTTTTTAGAAAGTGTGTCAAAGTAAATGTAAATTTAGATGCTTATTAATACTACTGTCTTTTTTTTTTTAACATGGCAGCAATGTGTTGGTTTATAAACTTGGTGGAACATCGCTTTCTATCACAGTCATAGAAGTAAACAGTGGAATATATCGTGTACTTGCTACAAACACAGATGATAGCATTGGGGGAGTTTGCTTCACAGAAGCTCTAGCACAACACTTAGCGTCTGAATTTCAGAGGTAGGTTTTGAATTCCAAGCATGTTGCCATTAGGACAGGAACTTTGTTATCTGATGCTTGCTTTCAGAAAAAAAAAATCCTATTAGTTTGTTGGATCTAGCAGACTGTCTGCAGGTGAAATGGCTCAAAGAAAGATATTAAAGGAATGGTCAGTTGTTGGGGGCCGAGGAGGAAGACTGGGAGATACTTGGGTTTGGGTAGATGGTGCCTGAAGACAGTGTTGAACTGTGAGGGCTCAGCTATGAACTGTTCTGTGTTTTGGGTGATGTATATGACTATTCCTTTCAGTCACAAGCTTTTGGGGTGGTAGGGAATTCACCTGTGTGGGGTTTGTTTGTTTTTCTTGTTGGTGTGAAGGACCGTGGCAGGGCTTGGGTCATCATACTGAAGCCTGTATGACAGAGCATCCTGTGACAAACAGAAATGAAATGCTTTACCATTGGTGCTAGTGATCTTGAGGTGGCTAGTTGTGCACTATCACAGGAGGAGACTGTTTGGATGAAACATACTATTCTGTTGACATGTCTAATGTTCAGTGTTCTATTTCTTCTTCATCTGTGCTTAAAACTAGTTTACTTGCAGGCCTTTTCTTGCTGTTCCTTGTAGTCACTTACAGGATTTGTTCATTTGAGAAACTGTTCACAAATGCTTAAATCTGTATGATTAAAAACTACTGCCCAAGTTCAGGGTGCCTCTACAGTGTTCTTCAGTTGAAATTGAACTAGACACTTTTATTCTCTGCGAGCTTTCAGTAGTGGCATTGTAGATAATACTGAAATGCCTGTTAAAAAACAAGAAGTTCAATAGCTTTAATCTGGCTTTCTTTTAGAAAGTTAGTGGTATCGTTCAAATGCCTGCCTTCCTAAACTGATACCTCTTTTTTTTTTTTTCTTTTTCTTTTAAATATAGGTCTTGTAAACATGATATTAGAGGAAATCCCAGAGCCATGATGAAGTTAATGAACAGTGCTGATGTTGCAAAGCACTCGTTATCAACCCTGGGAAGTGCAAACTGTTTTGTAGATTCATTGTATGATGGATTGGATTTTGATTGTAATGTGTCCAGGTAAAGCAAATCTTGAAGCTACTGCTTCTGTATAAAACTCTGCGTGAAATCTCTCCACTTGGTGTTTAGGATGTTCAAGAAGCTTTGATTTTTGGTGGCATTAATTTTAGAAACAGAAGTAAGACAGAAGACCAGCTTGCTTTGTTTCATATTGATGGTCTGTTACGACGTGATCTGTAGTAGTTAGGGTAGTAACGCTAACAATGTTGCCCTAATGGTTAGAAAATAAAAGTGTGAAAAGGCACAAGGAGACCCCATCTTTGGAATCTGGTTGTTGATGAAAGGGGAATAGATACTGTAATTACTTGAGGTGATAGGGGGTTCCCCCCATTATTGTTTTTGTTGTTGGTTTTTCCTTAAAGAAAATAAGGAAGACTCTCTCCAGTGAGACCCCTCTGCAGTGCTGTGTCCAGCTCTGGAGCCCTCAGCACAGGAGAGACATGGACCTGTTGGAGCAGGGCCAGAGGAGGCCACAACACTGATCAGAGGGCTGGAAAACCTCTGTTGTGAGGACAGGCTGAGAATTGGGGTTGTTCAGCCTGGAGAAGGCTCTGGGGAGACCTTCTTGCAGCCTGCCAGGACTGAAAGGGGCTTATGAAAAAGATGGGGACAGACTTCTTAGCAGGACTTGTTGTGCTATGATGAGGGGTAATGGTTTTAAACTAAAAGAGGGTAGATTTAGACTAGATTTAAGGAAGACATTTTTTATGATGATGCCCAGAGGTGGTAGATGCTGCATCCCTGGAAGTGTTCAAAACCAGGTTGGATGGGGCTCTGAGCAGCCTGGCCTAGTGGAAGGTCCTTCTGCCCATGGCAGAGGAGTAGGAGCTAGATGACCTTTTAAGGTTCCTTCCAACCCAAACCATTCTATGATTCTATGATTTCTTATTGAGATCTTTAGCTAATTTTGATTGCTCTTCCAGTCAGCAGCAGCTTTAGCAAAATGAAATAGACTTTTCAATTCCAGAACTGTGCATCCAGTGCTGCAGCAGTTGGATCTGGTAAAATGAGGTACAGTATGTTTGCAAGCATGAGAAGCAATACTGTATAACTTGTTTGGCTCAGTTTTGTATAGGGATGCTAGTCCTGTGGACTACTGTTGTACAATTTGACTTGCTGTATTTGTAACAGAGTAAAACTTCCTTTTCAGGCTTGAAAGAGCCTGAAGCAAGCACAAGTTTGTCTTTTGATTTGCTTAAGTATCTGCGCCTTGTGTGCAAATCAGGATGCAGCTTGATTTGCCTCTGAAAATTCAAAAGACATATTTGAGTCTTTGTCTCCATTTTAAAGGTGATGGAGCAGTTGCAGTATTTTTTTCCTTCTTTTTTTTTCATGTACGAGTCCAGACAACAATACTGGTATTTCTCTAGAGTACACTGAAGAAGAATGAATGTGCATTCAATGTAGGTGTTAATGATGGAATCAATAACAGATATTTTCTCAACAAAAAATAATTTATTTGAGATTAATAATAGAGAAACAAGATATTTGGTTTTAAATTCACTTGGTATCAGGTGTACTAGAGAACCAAACTATATTCTAAAAATTATTGTTCTTCCATTTCAGATATTTGTCTCTAATGGATGAGGTGGTGCTTCTTGAATTTTTGTTTTATTTTCTCCTAGGGCCAGGTTTGAACTTATCTGTTCTTCACTCTTTAGTAAATGTGTAGAAGCAATTAAAAAGCTCTTGCAGCAAGTTGGATTTACAGCAGATGATATTAATAAGGTAATAATAGAAATCACTTGTCTGTTGTATGCTTTATAACTCCACAAGAAGAATATTTATGGGCCCTGTTCTCCTCACAGACTGAGGTTATTTCATGATGTGTTTAAGCATTTTTGGCTCAGATACAACAGAGTGTGTAGACTCAATCTTTAAAACTCCTGTCTTTGCTTTGATTTCGGTTACTTGAAGTATAAAGTAGAGTCAGAGGCAACGATGTGTTTTTACTGCTGCATATTGAGTAAATGGCAGAGGATTTGTCTGTTTGGTGTGTTTGTGTAAGTCTGGGTAGAGCCAAGGAGTACCTTCTTTAAGTTTACTACATAGACTTTATTCTGCCTTCACTGAGTTTTGGGTGGGCTTTGCTGACAATTCTGAAGAAAGCCCAAGTTTCAACTTTTTTTCATCTTAGGAGTTGAACAAATGACTTAGTGTCTACTTGGTGCCTGTGCTATTCCTTGTTAGCTTAGGAACACATTGGATGCCAAAGCATAGAAGGTTTTAATGCCAAAGATGGTGAGTAAAGCAGGAAATGTTACTAGTTTCATTCAAGTGTCTTTTGTGTAAGAGTGACATCATGTCAACTCCTGTGTACCTGTGTGTGGCAAATAGTGCTGCATTTAGTGCTGGTGGAATTGGCACATAAATTCTGCAGCAAAGTTAGCTGGCACTTTCAATGATACTTGATGCTATTTCAGACTCTTAATTTGTGTTTGTTGTGTTAGATCTGAGTTTCTGATCTGGTAGGATAATGAAGTATCCCAGGTCATCGTTCAAAGAATGTCTTTTGTTTTCTGGTGGCAGTATTTTTTTAAGTTGCCCAATGTGCTGTCCTCTCAGGCCTTAATGCTTTGGGGTGGGAAGGACACTTTAAAAATAAATGAACCTGATACACAACTCTTAAGTTATGCTTTACACGATGAAAAATGGGGATTAGCTTTGTTTCCAGGTCTGGTTGATCTCAACGAAGTTACTGTAATAAGAGAAGGGTTTTAAAGGTGTTTCTTTGCACAAGGTCAAGTGACACAAAGTCCAGTAAGTGGCAGCTTGCTTATCAGTGACATCCCTCAGGATTTGATACTGGTGCTAATGCCATTTAGTGTCTCTTATTAATAAACACAGATGATGGGGTAGCATGTACTCTCAGCAAGTGTGCGGACAGTACAAAACGAGGGGAGCAATCAATACCACTGTAGGTCAAGGCTGCTATTCAGGGGGGTTGAAAAAGGTGAGAGAAATGTACGGATGTTGTGGTTTAGCCCCAGCCAGCCACTAAGCCCCACGAAGCCGCGCGCTCACTCCCCCATGGTGGGACGGGGGAGAGAATCGAAAGAGTAAAAGTGAGAAAACTCGTGGTTTGAGATAAAGACAGTTTAATAGGGAAAGCAAAAGCCGCGCACGCAAGCAAAGCAACACAAGGAATCCATTCCCCACTCCCCATGGGCAGGCAGGGGTTCAGCCATCTCCAGGGAAGCAGGGCTCCATCACGCGTAATGGTTTCTTGGGAAGACAGACGTCATCATTCCGAACGTCCCTCCACCCCTTCCTTCTTCTTCATCCCAGCTGTATATACTGAGCATGACGTTAATGGTATGGAATATCTCTTTGGCCAGCCTGGGTCAGCTGTCCCGGCTGTGTCTCCTCCCACCTTCCCGGGCACCCCCAGCCTTCTTGCTGCCAGGCCAGCACGAGAAGCTGGGCTATCCTTGACTACTTAGCAACAACTCAAAACATCTGCACATTATCAGCATTTTCTCATCCCAAATCCAAAACACAGCCTCACACCAGCTTCTGTGAAGAAAATTAACTCTACCCTGGCTGAAACCAGGACAATGGAGAAGAACATCACTAAGATCAACAAAGGCAGGTGCAGAGCCTGTGATGGTATAATCTCATACAGCAGGAAAGTGGTTGCTAGAAAGCAGCTTTGCAGGAAAAGACGGGGGGATTCTAATAGACAGTAAGTTTAACAGCAGTCAGTGGAGTGCTTCTGCAGCAAAGGTGGCCAGTTGCATGCTGGGCTGTCATAGCAAGGGTGTAGGAAAGTGTTTGTTTCCCTCTTTGGCACTTGGACAGGGTGTTTAAGTACAATCTCATCATTTTTGGGCTTCACGGGAGATGAAAGGTACTGACCTACTGGAGCCTGTCCTGTTGGAGGGCTACTGAGGTGGTTTGGGGCTGGAGCAAGTGATGTGCAGATGCCAAGAGAACTGGGTTTGCTCACCCGTAAGCAGCGGAGGCTCAGGGGAGACTAGTAATGCCTGCAGTTACCTAATAGGAAGGCAAATACGAGGCAAAGCCTATAGGTGTGTGATGGAAGGGGAAGTGGCAAGCAGCACAAGTTACAACATGGGGGAATTGTGGATACCAAGAAAACCAGTTGTGGTGTGAGGGGTGATCAGACACTGAAAGAGGGGTCCACAGAGCCTGTAGGATCTGTATCCGTGGAGATAAGGTCCTGAGCAGCCTGTTGTAACTGGACCTGTTCTGGGCAGGAGGTTTGGACTACCTGAACTCTGGAGGTCCCATTGAACCTGACATTATTTTATGATTAGTTCCTCAATTTTTAAAATGTTACTTCATCTAGCTGATGCTTACTGTAAGAAACACGTTTTCAAGATACCATTTCAAACTTGCAAGCTAGTTCCTTTAATTTCAAATACAAAAGTAGCAGAAGTCAAGCAAAGATGGCATGGATTTTTTTGTTTCTTTGTTTTTAACAAGACGATAAAATAGCCCAGAGCAGTTTGCATTTCTGTATTGCAGGTTGTGACCTGTCTCTCTTATCTGTCAGAAGAAAGATTTGAAATCATTAAGGCATGTTTTCCAGGTAGTTCTGTGTGGTGGGTCTGCTCGAATCCCAAAGCTACAGCAGCTGATCAAAGACATTTTCCCCACTGTGGAATTACTGAATTCAATTCCTCCAGATGAAGTTATTCCTATTGGTGCAGCCATAGAAGCAGGAATTCTGCTAGGGAAAAAGAAGAAGCAGCACTCTTTATTGAGTGTTCTGCCAAAGATATTCTTCTTAAGGTAAGGCTAAAATTATTTAACTTGGAATATTTTACTTCTGCAGTGAATATACAGCACTGCTTATGCATGATTGATGTTAGAGAAACAGTATTGTTTTATTATTAGTTCTACGGGTTGGCTGTAGATCAACAGTAAGTGGTAACTTAGGTTTATTGACAAAAAATTGACATGAAAAACTACTTGATTTTTAAAGGGAGATAGATTGTGTCATTGCTGTGTTGTAATAGATGGACTTTTTCATTTATTTGTAGGAATGTCTTTTTTTTTTTTTTGACTTGCTGTGATGGTAAATGTTGCAGAGAGAATGAAGTTTGGATTTCTTTTCTCACGGAGCATTGTTGTAATGCTTCCAGCTCACTAAAGTACCTACAGAAAGGCATGAACTTTTTTTTTTCTTTTTAAAGGGAGTAGACGAGTCAGGGGCTGACAAATTCACAGTGCTATTTCCATCAGGGACGCCATTACCAGCTCGAAGGCAGCACAGCTTGCGTGCTCCTGGAAACACTTCTTCTGTATGCCTTGAACTATACGAGTCATTGGGGAAAAGTCCCATGAATGAAGAAGGTAAATTTGCACAGGTGAGTATATACATATTCATATGCACTTTTAATATCAACCACTTGGAAATCAAGTGGATCTGGGGCGGGGGTGGGAAATTAAAACCAAAACCAATCCTACCTCTATAAAAACTCCTTGCTACCAAATTAGAATGACATGCATCTCTTTGGAAATAGTTTTTAAAACATTCTTCTATAAATGTGTTATGAAGTATTGAAGCACTTTCTAAAGAAATTGAAGTTTCCCTTCTGAATTTCTAAATGGCTGGAGGGGTTTAACACTTGGCACTACCGTAGGAGGCTCACATGGGATAAGGGATCATAACTAATTATTCCAGTAGTGCACAGATCTCCAACATTTCAGAAGTAAAACTGCTGGAGGTAATGATATAGCTAGTGTATGTATGGCTGATTTACTTTTTGAGCTTCCTAGATTGGACAGGATCTTGGTATGAAATACCACATTTGATTTTTTTCACAGTGGTAAGATGATATGATGAAATCCTTACGTGATATAAAGATACTACTTGGGAGTCAACCTATTGAGGGAACGCAGCCTGTTTGAAAGAGTAGTGATGTGCTTACCCTCAGTGCCCTTAAAGCATCAGGGAGGGGGCAGATGTGGCTGAAGTGGATAAAAGACTTGAAAACTGTTATTCCACCTTAGTCCTACCCGAAGATCTTTATGGGGATAGGGAAAGGATGTTACCTGATCATTACAGAACTGATGCTAAGTAAAGGAACATTCTTAGCTCTTACTGTAGTCTGTGGGAGTTGTAGCACTCCAGCTGTCTTAGTGATAGACCCTAAACGAAAATCACCGAAACAGTAATGTAAATAGCTAAAAATACATACATTTGCAGTACAGATGAATGAAGTCCACCAGGGCATGCTTTGATGTTGAATTATTAGTATATGACATGCTAAATGTAATTAATTGCACACCTTATCTATTGTGTCACTTCAATTAAACGGCTGTGCAAGTATTTAAGAGAACTTTATAATTTAAAATCTTTTTTTTTAAATAGATTGTACTCCAGGATTTAGAGAAAAAGGAGGATGGCCTACATGATATACTAACTGTTCTCACTATGAAAAGGTACCCAAAATATTTATTGTTCTGCTGTTTAACTTGCGATGTCACACTTCTGACAGGCAGTCTGTTCTCCTGTAACAGGATGTTTAATGTTGTATGGAGAAATTTCAGCATTTCATTGCTTATAGGGCAGTGTCCTAGCAGGAGTAAATTCTGTAGGAATGTAGTTTTTATGCGGTACCTTCTGTGGTTTCATTGTTTGACTCCTAAAGAAATAAAACTTAATGCATTTTATACAGATGATTTTAGCAACTTTTGAACTGTTGATCAATTTAACCATGCTTGAGAGCAGTCAGGATCCCAGATTTCTTGTGGAAGGGGGGCAGGTAGTCCTGTTGAATGTTCACACTCTTAGGGAAAGCTGAAGTAGAATCTGTCTTTATTAGTTGCTAAAGAATCTGTGAAGGACTTCTCATGTGCAGCATTTGTGATGAAAACCTCCGTCTCTGTCCTTTCAGAGACAGGATTGTTACGCATGAGAAACAATGCCAGAGAAAATCAGGCTTCGTAAATCTGCTTCTTACAGAATTACCTGTGTATTATGGGAAAACTTGAAGTGTCTTATGGCGAGGTGGGCAGTGGATAAGAGATGATATTGAAGAAATTTCTCTGACTTTCTTAGGTCTTAGTAGGAGTGCTTGGGCTCATTTGAAATAGTCTAAATAGTTTATAAAGATATTGGAAGGTGGAATTCTAAGTAGTCAAAACATGTTTGTCTTCTGAGGTCTGTCCTGAAGTTCATATTGCTTTTCTAAATAATATGGAAGTTGTCTAGATGCTGCTGAAAAACTAAATCCCTGCTTGCTATTTGAGTTCAAAATACTTCATTTTCTTATGTTAACTATCAGGTGCATAAACAGACTTCACCCAAAACACCTTGTTAGTCATACAGAGATTTGCACTTAGCATTGATACGAAAAACATCTTGGGGGTTATATATGCAATTGTGTAGTGCTGAAAACCTGCATAACTTTAAATGTTTTTTTAGTAATATTTAGATTAAAAAGATGAGGGAACGTTCACTAGAACACATCTATTTCTGTCTGAATATTATGTGTGACTGTTGTATGAAGTAGGATTCAATATTGTCTCTAATTCTTGGATTTTGACAATTAAGGTTTTCTTCCTTGAAGGAGATCCTTGGTATTTTAAGACTACTTCTACTTCTTAAAAGTCAAGTTCTTATGCTTTGAGAAGACATGCTTATCTGTTGGTTGCTGATACTCAGTTCTCAAAATGAATGTTTTTGAATAATACTACTGCATATTCCATTTATAAACTTGTACTAAATAAACTTTGTTACAATATTTAAACATGTTCCTGAATCTGTTCCACTCTACGTAGAGAAGATACGTGCTTTAACGGAGAGCAAGAAGTGCGTACCTAAATACTCAATAAACTAAACTTAATTTTATAAATCAGTTCGATCTGTGTTGAAGCATGTTCTTCCCTCGATATCTTGATGCTCATCTTTCTTCCCTCAGTCTGCAGGAAGACTATTGTTTATCCTCTCCAGAACATGCAGCAACATACTAAGTGTTTTGTTGATCATCCTAAACATACTTTTCTCTTTTACCTAGGGATGGGTCCTTGCATGTTACCTGCACAAATCAAGATACTGGAAAGTGTGAAATCATCACTGTGGAAGTGGCATCATAGTCTCTTTTGAAAGGCAACATTTTTATAAGTTGATTTTTTTTGTCTCTTGTTGGCTTTTCTGCCAAAGTGGTGACTCTCTCAGAGATGTCTTTAATGATTCTTTGAGGACTGTAATAAACTGAAGTAAAACATTAATTTGCCACCAAGTCTGTTTGGCGTGGAAAGCATGGTGCAACATGTTAGTCCAGACTGGCAGACAGCAGAGCATTCAGTTATCCTGTTTTAAAAAATGCAAAGTGCAAATCCTCATGCCTGTGGCTCAGCAACAAGCATATTAAATAGCCTAAAGATGTTTTGTTTTTTTTCTTGGACTAATCAGGTTGTGTACTCATTCAACCACTACATCTGTGGCTTCAACAGCATAGCATTGAACCAGCAAGAGCTAGACTGGTGAAAATCCACTCTCTAATAACTATACCAAATTGTACTGAAATCCTCTATGATCTTGATATTGCCTGGAATGGTGGAGGTGATCCCTGTTTGTGCTGGCCTCTTGAGTGGTATTTGTTTTCTTTCTGGACTTGCTGTAAGATGGTTTTGTGGTGTTACACACATTTTTCAGGTAACATTACATGTGCTTATTTATGTGTTATTAATAAAATATGGTTTTTATGCAGATCCTCGCGTCCTCCATTCTGTGTGGCACTGTTCTAATCTGTATGTCTTCATATATTTGGATATAAACTGGCTGCTCTTTTCATTTTAGGTAGGGGAGTAGTAAGAAGGAGACAGAGCAGGCAAGCCTAGTTACAAGATTTGGGGGTCTTGGCCTGATGTGCAGTTAAGGGGCAACAGTTCAGCCCTGAGGGCTAGGTGTTGTCTTGCAAAATATTCAAAGTGACACAGTAAACCCTCAAAATTAGAGGAAGGGACAGCCATCTGGATTTGAAGAGACTTCTGTTTAATCACCTGTTTTTCTCCAGGCTTCCCAAATTATCTTGTGTTTGCAGAACATGTATTTCAATATTCTTCCTACCTCGCAAAATCAATAGATACTGCATGTAAGATATAAATCTTACTCCTTTCCAAACACATCTGTACGGTGTGGCTTGCCAGCCTGGATGGTGGGGTTTGAACCTGTGAGGCTGCCCTGAGTGGCCGAAGTGCTGGGAAAATTCTGCCTCCCTGGTCCCTGCCTCTTCGACTTCTGGAAAATAAGTGTAGAGTTCAGCAGTTCCTGTGTGAAAACTTCTAAAAGGGGACTTGGAAAACCCAAAGTCTGGTGGAGTCCCACAGCCCTTACAAACACAAGAGACGTGTGTGCTGACAAGGGTCTAGGCAGCTGCCAGGGACGTTCTCTGGCGGGCTACAGAACCAGCCGGGGGGTTATGGGGCTTGGGGCTGCTAACAGGAACCACTTCTTCTGAGAG
>NW_010535473.1:0-39445 GCF_000687285.1 Phaethon lepturus
GTCGCTGAGGTAGGCCTTGATGCTCGGCACCTGGCAGGCACCCACACTCCCGGCCCTATGGGCAGATGATGTACAATGGAGAGTTGCTATCAGCTTTATCAAGGGCAGAATGTGGTACCGAGGCTGTGGCCCCAGAAGCAGTGGTAGTCCTCGCAGGAGCAGTGGATATTTCTGCCCACCTGGCATTGGGGTGAGCAGCTTTACCTGCTGCCTCAAATTCCCCGCCACAGTTACCCAAAGCACAAAGTTCTATCGTGAATCAACACTATGTAAAAAAAAAAAGAAAATGAAAGACCCTTCTTTTCTACACATTTGCATGCACTTTTCAGATTTCACTATTCACACAGAAAGCCTTCTTTGCAGAAAATAATATTAATGTAATACACTAATACAATTAATTTGAATTTAATTCCCAGAGCATTAACCATGCAGCTTTAATTTGATACTCTTGTTCATGGTACAGCCTTCAAATCAATGATTGCATATTTTTTTCCGCTAAAATACACACTGCAGTGCATGGGCTAGATAATGTTAAATTAATGAGCATATACTTAATTTTTTCTTTCTTTTTTCTTCCAGAATTCCAAGTGCTCACCTTATGCTACCTTAGTTATTTACACACATCTGTGCTGAAGACTCTGAAGACCAGAACTATTCATTTCTTCATTTTTCTGTATCAGTAAAAAATTTTATTAATTTTATAATCAAAACACCATAATAAAATAGAAAGCTGAGGCACTGAGAAAGTATTCAACATTATCTGTTTATTTTGGGCACAGAATTTTTAGATGGTATTTTGATGATAATATCATATGGTAATTTGATGATACTGCTGAAATCTTAGCACTGAGCTTTTAAAACATTAAATATGCCATTGTCTTCCCTTCAGTTATATATGCAATGTGCCTTTGAGAAGTTACTTGTATCATAGGCATTGTAGATCATATTCAAATAATCTACCAGACACTTAAGATTGATCTAAGTTCAAGAGAGTTCAGACTGTTATCCACATCCATCAGATCCTGTCATTCGACAATAATAATTAAAACTGGTGTGCAAAATCGGGGCCCTGCTTCTCAAGTATTTTGGAATGTTGACCCAACAGCCCTTGATTATAGGCTTTGAGTTCAGACATAAGTCTTCCAAAGAGGTGAGGTCCATATGGCAACTTTTTTTATTGTTTTAGAGAAATCATAGATCCTGTCACTCTAGAGCTCAGTGACACAAAATTTACACTGTTCAGTAAATGGCTGCTTCCCATTTGCAAGTGGGGAAGGAATAATTTCAAAAGAAAAAATGAAAACAGAAGGAAATGGAAAAGAAAACAGGACACAGGAAGAGGGTCACAAGTATGAGTAGCATGAATGTAGGAAGATTAGAGGTGAGAAACTTTGTTTTTTCCATATGTGTTCCAGTGTTTTGGAGGTCCAGTGTCTTATGGAGCATGTAGACCTATCCTCCCCAATATGAGCTGTGTAAGAAAAGGTTGGAGAGGTCATTATACCGTATCATCTTTTCTGTCTTCTTTTTGTGAGCTAAGGAGACAGAGACCCTATTTCAGTTGTGGAACCCCTTGTGCTTCCATTAACCTCAGATAGATGAAGTGTTTTTTCAGATAAGAATGTGGTTTTTAATTGAACTGGCCTTTTTATCACCTTGAAACTGCATATCTGTTTTAAAACATCTGCTTACAAATATTCTAACACCCACTTTCTAGGGTGTAGCTAAAAAGAAACAGCAGAAGCAACTTACTGGGAAGCAAGACAGAGCCATATGCTTGAGAAGCCTACACTTCCAAGATAGTCTCTCTTATACTACTTGTGTTAGTACAAATGCTTCAAAGTGACTGTGACAAAAAGGTCTCAGTATTCCTACTATCAGTACCGCTATACTACGCTAGCCACTGGTAAGTAGTTTCTGTAATTAACCATGTAATAAGCTAAGTGACCTAGTGAACATAGTGTGAACACAGTATTGCAGGCCACCCATGGTATCTGCCTCTCTGCTCCCTCCCCCAAAATGAGGACAAGGGTAGTAAGTGATCAGAAAAAGAATAAAGTAAAACAGCAATTGTTATACTGGGTTACAAAGATTTCTAACACAGACCTCTGCTCTACAGAGACAGGATATACCTATCAATCAGAACTGTCTATTTCAAAAAAGACCTTTTTTCTTTCTCTTCATTTCGGAGCTAAGAATTCAATAGCAACTTTGCACTGGATCAAGAGAGGCATATCTTAATTAGTGTGCTAAAAAAAAAAAACATTTCATTAAAAAAATCTCAGGCTACTTTTGCTAAATCCAGAAGGGGATTTCATTGGAACCTTATCTGGAAACTTGTTGGTCTCCTCCTGAGCCTAATAAACTGTGGATCTTTCACGTTTTCACTGTATGAAAAGAGCATTAAAACTACTGAGAACGTGAAAACTGCTGGGAGATCTTCGTTTCCTGAAAAGACTAAGAAATTTCTTTGACACAATGCAACTCTGTCAAAATCCTTACATTTATTTTGAATCAAAAATCTCCATTTTCAGGCACCTGAAGTCCAGACCCCAAGCAGGAAACAGCAACACAAACGGCTTTACTTCTTTTCTACTCAGATTTCTATCCAGAGTTCCATATAAGTCAGAACTCTCATATGCCTGTTTTTTTGCTAGCCCGCTGGATAATGAAGATTTCACACAGCTGATGCAATAACTGGGATGTACAATACAACAAGTGACCCAGTGAACCCGCAACTGTAAAGTGTTTTCCTATGTATTTTGTGTTCTGAGGCTGTCTGGAATCCATACTGATAGAACTAGCCTCATAGATACTATATACAGGCATAGCTGCTCTATCATGGTGTTGTATGAACATGAAACTGGTAAGGAAGGCCTAAAGTGAAAAGAAAACATCCCTTCCTTCCTTCCTCAAGGAATGACAGGGGAAGGAGTATAAGCCTGGAAAAGACATGCAGTGCTGGAGAAGGGGAGATTAATGGAAACGGTTACATGAAATCTGATTGTTTTACATTTGTTGTGTTACTGTTTTTGAGAGTTAGCTCTGTTGAGTTAGTTCTGTCATAAAATTATAAAGAGAGTTGGTATTTGTAATAGTGTGCATATATCCGGCCTAAATAACTGTTTAAATGTGCCTGGGATGAGTGTCCTGACCTTAGAAAACAGAACATTTTTTTGGTACTGGGATGCAGCTGCAAGACACTGGGACAACAAGGGCGGTACGTTTTGCATAGAAGTCTTCTTAAGGTTTAAGAGAGAAAAAAAGTGGCCTATGCATTTCTTGTGAACTTAAACTTTCCTGCAAGATGAGTTAAACAGAGTGTTTAAATGTTTCCTGTGAGCTGGAAGACTATGCTCCCATTATTACACGAGCCCTGCTAAGGGGTGATAACAACTTGTGCGCAGAGCTGCGGGAGTTGGCGAGAGTGGTTGTCAGAGCAAACAAAGCGGCGTGAGGCTCAGGCAGCAGGGGCAGGGCGAGTGCAGGAGCGGGCCATGGAGTGAGGGTGCCTAAAACAGCAGCAAGTGAAAACAGGTAGGGGAGCAAGCACCCGCCCAACGTGTGGCTCTGGAAACAAGGAGCGCAGTCCAGCTCGGCGAGGGAGGGTGAAATGAGCAGCAGCTAACATGAAGATGACAAACCAACAGATCAGATTAGCTCTGCCGTTGCTTGCAAGAAACACTTGAAAAACTTTAAAGAGTGAGTGAAGATTATTGCATGAGGGGAAAACAGCCTAACAGTTCCCTAAAATTAAAAAAAGTGAACTGTTTAAAAGCGTTTTAGTAACACTTTAAGAATTAGTTATTCTTATCTTACATACCTCCTTTGTTAGCTTTTTTGTCCTTGTAATAGGAATATTCTTTGTGTGCTATTTAATTTGTATTCACAAGTGAGGTAAATCAGCTCTCACAGAACCAGAAAGTTTAATATAATTATCCGGAGGTTTATAGGTGGAACTCAAGCCAGCATTTTTTCCTTTTTAAGTAATCCCCTTAAATTTAAACCTGATCTTTGTTACAGCCAATCAAGTCCTGACAGAAGAGTTACATGAGTTAGGCAGCTGTATCGAGCCGTATTAAAAAAAAAAAGTTACTGCTCTGGTTCTCAGGTATCGTCTGCTACTTCTTTGAGTCAACATTACTTTTATTTAGGATATTTTTGTTGGACTTTTTTTTTACTTGGGAACAAATACCACAATCCCCAACACTTTCTGCAGGAGTACAGCATTACATCCTCTAAAACTACACACCCATTCAGCAGTGTGGGTTTGTTTTTTATCAAGCTTGTCACTGGAACATTTGTTACAATAGCAGCCCGGCCCAATGAGAGAAATATCACCTGAGGCTTGTGCACTACAGCTTCATGGAAAAAGGAATTGCATTTGTTAATTACCATTTAAATTGTATTATTATTTACATCATAAATTGAAATACTAATATTGCACAGACCTGAAACGAAGCAGTTCTGTCATTTTATTAAGCTATGATGAAATGTCTTAGCTCTGGGAATGCTTACGTGTTTCCTTAAAACTAATGATGCTAAAATACTTTGAAGGTTCTTAATTAAAATTTCAGGGATATGAAAAAAAAGGTAAATTTCATTGTGATTTGGGATCAAAATAAATAATGTGTCAGAACTTTCTGCAAGAAATTCAGACTTCTGTTCTAATTCCTATATCTGAAATCTGTAGAGGTAGTAGGCTTGGAAAGTGATCCGTATTAGTATGATCGTGTTCTTTAGGATATGGGTGGTGTATATGTTACGATACAGACAAAGTGTCAAAGGCAGTAGCAAGGGCTACTACCAAGAGACAAGATTACAAACTTCTGGACAAACACAGCTTCTGAAGGGCAATCTTCTACTACTTTTATATGGTCGTTTAACAGTCATAGGTCAGAAGATGCAAACTTTAATGTTGAAAGAGGGATTTACTCCTACAATCAAATGGAATGATATCTTCTCTTCTGGCTTTCAGCTGTCAGCCTCCAGAGAGCTCTTTTTCGTTCATGCCCCATTGATCTCTCTCTAACCAACGAGCTACATCGCATCCAAGTCAGGTCTGAAGTGTACTGAGTTATATTTTTTCTTTCTCTTATTAAAGATGCGTGCAAAACAAAACTTATGAGTTGCTGGGAGAAGCTGCCTCGCAGAGAGTCAAGTTGCCATTAATCAGTTGCTGTCATTAATAGGATTATTATCTTTCACAGATGTGCTTTGCAAGATACTGGGGCTCTTGGGTTTGTGGTACTGCGCAGATCCTAATGCATGTCAGGATCAATGCCATTAGAAAAAATCTGCTCATGGCATGCGGTTGGTAGTAGTGTAGCAGTTGCTAATTCCAGTTCTGGACTTTGTTCACTCTGAGTAAAGAAGATAAATCTACCTAGCTACCTGTCAGCCAGCCAAGCTTACCAGTTTGTGAACTACTACATTTCTCTTTGGTTTTTTTGTTGTTGTTTGGTTTTTTTTTCTAAACCAAAGTAAGGCAACAAGGGGCCGGGCTGGTAATAATGAAAATGCCTTCTTAAGTTGAAACCACACTAACAATTTTTTCATAATCTTTTCTTCCTGAACAAGGCACTGATCCTTTCCTCGGGAATATAGCTATAGTACTTGCAGCAAAGCATGCTGCGTTCGTTGTTGCACATACATTTTATTAGCATGCTTTATACCCCTTGTATAAAAAATAAGTGCTATGAAACCAGATTGACTACAAAATGTCGTATCGCCTTCACTTCAGTATTATTCGTTACATTTAATTTTAGCAAACTTCTTATTTGTGTATACAATTCAAATGATGTAAATTTTTCTATCAACCTCATTCACTGAATTCAACAAAGATTCCAAGAAATATGGTACAAAAAATTACTAAATGGAATTGAACAACGAAATAATTTACATCTACACCAACACACCACACATTTAAATTTCCTCTGGTTTGGAAACTTTCCTTTTGCTTTGTTCATAAATTAATTTAATATTATTATGATGAATGTATTGCATGTTATCTTGAATAAACAGACTCACATACAGAATAGAATAATCCATATATTGAGAAAAACTAAAATGGCAATCTAAGCATAACCAATAATTTTCTTAGTACATACCATATTTAAAGATATAAATATATACGTAGATGTATGTAAGTCTATGTCAGCAATGGGGGTTCTTATATTGGAGAGCAGGATCAAAGCTCAGATTACATTACTGATTTGTCTAATTTTGCACCCATATGGATAAAACACAGGTAGCTATGGCTAGGGATCCTGACCCTTGTTAACAACTCTCAGGCTGTCACAGTACAGCTGTAGGATAGGAAGATGAGAGTATAAGCAACAGGAATGACGTTTAGACTGTCTGGCACTGTTCAAACTGTCAGGCACTAAGAAACACTGTGCAAGTATCTTTTGAGACTCCAAAAGAAACTTTTTGTAAAGAAATGGAGGAGGCTGGGAAAAACATGACAGGCAGGTAAATAACACATAGTACTGGTAAGTTAGTACATGCCATAAAAATTTGTAAGTAGACAGAGCTTTTATCTATCAAGAAAGTATCAATGCAGTGTGCTTCTCTCTTTCTCTGTGCATATGTGTAAGTAAAGACTAAATTAGGAAAATAATTTATTATTATGAATAAATGTATAATCGGATCTTTGGCTTCATAGCTGTATTTTGAGTGGATTCAGATTTAGATTGGTTTCTTAGTTCTTGAAGTCTCAAGTCTCTAACTTGAGTTAGTAAAGTGAAAAGCAAAACATTTAGAAAAAATGTTTCAGTTCCTCAATGAACAGCAAAATCATTTGCAAATAATGAATATGGTTTTTAGCTACTCTGTAGTAACTGCAAATTCATACAACTTTCGAATAAAATATACATTTTATTTTGTCTTTAAGAAGTTTACATATTCAAAAGCTTAAATAGGTTAGAAGGATGGTGAAGCTATACACTTGATTTGTGGATTAGCTGTCTAGTTCTTGCTCATGAACATCTGGGCTAAAAAGCTTTTTGAAATTTTCCGTTGTTAGCAAATAGTAGCAAAATGAAACTTAAAAACTATGCCAGTGGTCACATGTAATTCCTAAAAGAGTGTCACCATAACCCATTCCCCTCTAAACAGCTATGCTATTTTGTATGAAATCTTGAAGTTTGATATTTGATTATAAAAAAGGGTGCGAAATTTCTCATGCATTTTAATACCTCACTCCAGAATCAAGGCTGAAGTAAATGTTTGATATGAATCATAGAACATCCTGAGTTGGATGAGCATCCACGAGTATCATCGAGTCCAACTCCTGACTCTACACAGGGCAACCTGAGAGTTAAGCCATGTACCTAAGAGCATTGTCCAAATGTTTCTTGAACACCAGCAGGCATGACATGAACGTCAAAGTGATCTGTGGCGGCGATATGGGGTGAATTCATGTTGCCTAATTCTGTTTGAGTTGAAATTTTCTAAACTAATCAAAGATACCAGCTATTTTAGATAACTTTGAGGGGGGATCAGATGAACAACTCTTTGAGAGCCCTTATTTTAATTGACAGTATAGGCAGCTTATTTCAGAGTAGACATCAAACTGTCAGTTGGTAGAAATTGGGGCAAATGAACACCATTCATGGAAATATAATCTACAAATTTAATACTCTGGGTGAATGAATGGAAAGTAGTCTGCATTTTGAAGTACAATCACTACAATTACTCCCCTGAGAAACCTGAATCTTGAATTTCCTAATGGTTGCCTAGATTAGGTTTTTATTGCCACACAAAGTCTGGCTTTTGATTTCTGGAGATACAACAGTAAATATTTAGTTGGTATAGGATCTGTGAGGAAGAGAGGAATATAGTGAGGGACAGAGTGCAGAAAACTTCTAAAAATGTATAGTATTGAAAATTATAGTCCAGCTTCAATCATTGTCTTGATAACTGTCATGGTGGATGCTAATTTAGGGATGTGGCACAGCACACCAAGATCACAGGTCATTTTTTACTATGTCTTGAGGATCATCAAAATTAAGGACATGTAAAATACTTACTAGTCTCAGGTATGAATGTTTCATTAACAAATGAAAAAAGAGGAGTTTGAAAAAAATCCCAAGTCAAGCAGCACAGGTGGTTATTCCAGTAACAATCTCTTTTACATGTCTCCCTGTGGAAAGGTTTAAATAAAAATGACACCTTTGAGAATGCTAGTTATTTCTTCTCTAGTAAAAATAAGACAAATGTACATCAATAATGAGTCTTTTTATTGTACAGAATAAGGTTTAATCTGTTCCAATGGTAATAGAGTATTGAAATGCTGTTTTACTTGAAGATACTAAATATTTCTGTTAAACACCAGTTCGGATTGTGTACTTATCATGGAAGAACAAATTAATGATTGATTAGTCAAAAGAATATAATTTAAGGACTACTGAATATTGTTTAGTTTATTTTTAATTGCTAAAGGTAACAAGAAGAGCAGATGAAACTAAAAATAAATGTTTAGTCTCTTTAAATAAGTCATTACAGGTTAGTCAGCTGTAATAGCAACGTTTCAGTTATAAATAATCTCTTAAAGAACGATATTAAGAGAGAATTAGCATGCATTCACCTAAGCATACTCTTAGGTGAATGTTGAGAGCACACAAAATTTTAAGGGCCCCTTTTTAGTACTCATCGTTTTCAGCCTTTTTTGTGTATAAATGGAATGTGCCAGTATAAATGGTCCAATTTTCTCTAGAGAGTGTGCCATGAAGGAAATTATGACAAAGGGCCCTAGGCTCAGTTTGTGAGAGATGGCTAGACCATGGATGGATAGGCAACGTATGAACCTCGTTAAGGTCCTAGAAAAAAACCCAAACTTCTTCAAAGAGGAAGCAGGATTTTGGTCTGTAAAAAACTCCTCTGTGCTGTTCATTGTTTTAACCAAAACAAGAAGTTTAGTTAAAACAGTGAGTTCCAGCTTTCAATAGCTCTCCATATGATCTAGAAAAAGCAAATGGTTCTAGCAAGACAAAAACAAAACGTGGTAATATACAGTAAGGTGTATCTCTCCAGCAGAGAGACAGACACACGCATATTGAAGATTTTGCATCTGACATTTTCAGAGGAAAAGGATTTTGTAAGTTTAACGGTCTTAAATATTTTACTTAATAAAGTAAGCAACAACATAAATAAGTAAATTATGATATTCATCAAGCATATGAGGATAATTTTAAACATCTGATATTAAGCAAAAGTAATGGAAAGATTTTAACCACCTATAATAATCAGAGTAAAATATTATCATTTTTTTGAATGACTTCTTTTGCATGCCTATAGATATTTATTCCTCGCAAAAAGCAATTCTAACTTACTGTGAGTAGAAAACAACACTGAATTTCCTAGGCTTCTAACCATTACTTTTAATACTAAAGTTCCTGAAAGATCCCATATTTCCAACTACTGGTATGTCTCCTACTTCGTATTTAAAATGGGAAAGATTTTTGCTGATACCTATTTATTTCCTAAAAAAAATCATCAATTCCACTGGAGACAGGCTTTAGTCACCCTCTTGAAAGTCTTCAGGAGGGATTCTCCAAATGGGAAGACTACTAGATGATGCTGTTGGGATGGTAGCTCAGTTTACAGGCTTCTGTCTCCCAGTAGCACTTCATTTTCATGATTCTGAAATAATTTCAGCATTCTTTGAATGCTACAAGCTATTTAATACTGTCGTGGTTTAGCCCCAGCCAGCAACTAAGCACCACGCAGCTGCTCGCTCACTCCCCCACGGTGGGACGGGGGAGAGAATCAGAAGAGTAAAAGTGAGGAAACTCATGGTTTGAGATAAAGACAGTTTAATAAGTAAAGCAAAAGCCGCGCATGTAAGCAAAGCAAAACAAGGAATTTGTTCACCACTCCCCATGGGCGGACAGGCATGGGTTCAGCCATCCCCAGGGAAGCAGGGCTGCATCACGCGTAATGGTTTCTTGGGAAGACAGACGCCATAACTCCGAACGTCCCTCCACCCCTTCCTTCTTCTTCGTCCCAGCTTTATATACCGAGCATGATGTTATATGGTATGGAATATCCCTTTGGCCAGCCTGGGTCAGCTGTCCCAGCTGTGTCTCCTCCCAGCTTCCCATGCACCCCCAGCCTGCTCGCTGCAGGCCAGCATGAGAAGCTGGACTGTCCTTGACTACTTAGCAACAACTCAAAACATCAGCACTTTATCAACTTTTTCTCATCCCAAATCCAAAACATAGCCTCACGCTAGCTTATATGAAGAAAATTAACTCTACCCTGGCTGAAACCAGGACAAATACTCATACTAGGAAAAAGTTTTTCTCCGCTAACAGGTTTTTCAAGCTAACACAAGGCAGTCTTCTCCCCTACATATAGATAAATTTTTAACATTTCATTTACATGCATTTTAAAGCTTACCTGTATGATTGTATTAGAGGGAGGAGAGGTAATATGGTATCTCACTGTGGGCAGTGAGAAGAATCTCCCTTCACTCTGCTTCCTCAGGTAGTCTGTGAAGACAGGAGACTGATGGACAACTTTTTCACATCCTTCTGTCCCTCTAATGTGGGTTGGGAGGATATCTTAAAGAATAAAAATGGTAATACCCATAAGAACTCCCAGCCTGCATCTTGTGAACTTTATAAGATTAATCAGTACTGCCCTCCCTAACATGAGGCCTAACATATATCCATAAGCTGTGTATATTGAGAGCTTCAAGAACTGCTATTGCCAGTCATACATCATCTGTCTCGCAGTTAGCTGGTAAAGACAACCTCTCACCTCACCCTTTCCCCATCCAGCTTTAATATACTTTCTGACCTCTTACAGAAAATTGTAGACCATCCATCGCAAACAACTTTTTATAAACATCACACACATATCCTACATTATGATTCAGCTGTTATCTGCAGTGCTGGGACCCAATACCTGGTTGTGTTATGGTAAGACCATCGCCAAAGCAGAGTTCAAATGCTTGCATGATTAAGCAAAGTCTGCCAGATGCGGTATTTCACAGAATCACAGAATCACTAGGTTGGAAAGGTCCTTCAAGATCATCAAGTCCAACCATTAATCCAGCGCCACCATGTCCCCTAAACCATGTCCTGAAGCGCCACATCCACACGTTTTTTGAACACTTCCAGAGATGGCGACTCCACCACCTCCCTGGGCAGCCTGTTCCAATGCCTGCCCACTCTCTCAGTGACAAAATTTTTCCTAATATCCAATCTAAACCTCCCCTGGCGCAACTTGAGGCCATTTCCTCTTGTCCTATCACTAGTTACTTGGGAGAAGAGACCAACACCCTCGTCGCCACAACCCCCTTTCAGGTAGTTGTATAGAGCGATAAGGTCTCCCCTCAGCCTCCTCTTCTCCAGACTAAACAACCCCAGTTCCCTCAGCCGCTCCTCATAAGACTTGTGCTCCAGACCCCTCACCAGCTTCGTTGCCCTTCTCTGGACACGCTCCAGCACCTCAATGTCCTTCTTGTAGTGAGGGGCCCAACACTGAACACAGGATATATATATACAGCAAAGAGATATAAAACTGAATGAGGAGAGTATAACTGCTTTTCTATAGCAACTAGTTAGACCAAAATTGGGATATTATATCTACATATAGTACCTATACTTCATCAAATGCAGTTAAAGCCAGAATAATCTATAAAGGCTAATTATTCACAAGATTAATGTGAGCTTTAACTTCTCTTACAGTAAAGACTGAGGAAGTTCAAACTATTTTATTCCAAGGAAGAGTACAGCACAACATGATTACAGTCAACGGGTATATGTGTAGAGAAAAGACGTGTGAAAATAGCTCTTTAACATATATGAAGAAGAGGTTATCAAGAATCAGTGATTAGAAACTGTAGTTGGATTCATTCAAACAAAGTAAGATGCCAAATGTCAACAGTATGAGCAGTGTGTTGTTTGAAAGGCTTCTCTACATATTCTCTATCATCAGAAATCAAGACTGAATGCCATTCTTACAGACATATTGTAGTCCAAAGTTACAGCTTGTTTCAGGAGTGACCAAAAGAAATTCAGTGGCCTCTCTCAGATAATTGAAAGCATGTTTATAAGAGTATTTTTTTGCATTTATAGTCTGTGTGATATTTTAACACAATGGGGTAGCTTGAGTGTATATTTTGTTTCATTAATGGATATTTTAAATTTTATTTTCAAAGCTCTTAATCTTCAAGCACTGAAAAAATCTGCAGCTTCTTAAGAAAAAGTCAACAGTAAAGAAGCTGAAATTATGTCTTTCAGCTCAAGGACATTTGTGGAAAATAAAATTACTTGCTTGATTTTATTTGTAAAAACTGTCTGAAATATTGTGTCGAAGCAAATTATTCTTGACACAAACGTAATCAGAAATACGTAAAAATTGTTGATTAAGCAAGAGATGTTGGACTTGTTTTGTTTCATTTAGATTGTAGTCGTAATTTCCTAAAATTTGCCTCGGTCTACAAAACTTCTTAGATATGTTTGTTCACTAAGTACTGCTTACAATTCTTGCCAAGCAATTGAAGTTTATATGTACTGTGGTATACGTGGAATCTGGAGGGCAGAATTTATGATAAAACAAATTTTATTCAGTTTTTCTAGAACATACAGAACTGCAGGAAGGAACAAGTGCTGTTCCTTCATTCTCCAAACCTCAGTCAATCAAAGAATCATAGAATTATAGAAATATTTAGGTTGGAAAAGACTCTTAAGATCACCAAGTCTAACCATAAACCTAACAGTGCTGAGTCCACCACTAACCATGTCCCTAAACACCACATTTACACATCTTTTAAATACCTCCAGGGATGGTCACTCAACCACTTCCCGGGGCAGCCTGTTCTAATGCTTGAAATTTTCCCTAACATCCTGTCTAAACCTCCCCTGGTGCAACTTGAGGCCATTTCCTCTTATCCAGTCGCTTACTACTTGGGAAGAGTCCAATACCCTCCTCGCTACAACCTCCTTTCAGGTAGTTGTGGGAAATGATAAGACAGAAAGACTTGCTGTGATTTGAGGTGTGATCACCAGTCCTACAGAATCAATATGCTTAAGTTTTTGAGATCTCTGTTCATGAAAAAAATTAGCGCAGACAAAAGTAGTGTGTTCCATATTTACCGTTTACACTGTGACGATTGTTTAATTGATATCAATAGATAACATTACTTAAATGAAACAATTATGCCTGAGAACATATGCCCGGTACCAAAATAACTATATTCTTTTTTTCTGCTTATATAAAAATTAATATATGATTTGCATAGATATTTAACATGTAAACAGCATATAAAAAGAAGATGCTAACTGTGAAGAAAAGGTGTGTCTGGATTAAAACCCAAAAAACACATTATACTTTAAATGTTCATAACCTTTCAAATTGGCTTTTACAGCTAAAGTTTTAGAAGTGGACTGAAATTAGTAAAATATAATCACTATTCTCACAATCTAGTATCCTCCATCATTCTTTAGCAATTTAATTAAAAGATGGGCAATGAATCTTATGTCAGCAAGTGAGTGTTTCACCATTCACTGTGAAACAAATTAATCAGCAAAAATACATCACTGCAGAATAGTGTTGCAATAACCTTTTGCTACATAAGCAAGGACTTAGACTTAAATTTTAAACAAACAACTAACTGTTCATTTCTTAACTGAACTTAAGGTAACTGTTACATCATGCTTGTGTTATCATTATCATGGCAAATGGAAAACATTACACTCTTTACTAAACACTTTAATGGGAATCTTAGATTGAATCATCTCTCCCAATTAGGGGGTATTCAAAAAATATGAGATGCGAGTGCTCTTCAGCTCTGTATTAATATGATGGCTTAGTCACAATTTAGGGTTATATAAGCATGAAAAGGATAAAACCTCTTGAAAAATGAATCCCAGCAGTCTAATTAATCTAATCACCACAAATTATATTCCCCCTCAATAATATATTTTCTAGTACACATAGAAATATAAAAAGTGTAATTTATGCATAGTCCAATAAACTAATCTCAGATCTCTGTGTTGCTATACTGTTACTACCTCGGGTATCATGAGGTGTGTTACTATTGGTTGACCTTTTTGGCCATTTTTCTTTGAAAAAACACTTGTGAGAGCCAAGTCAGGATTGTATTGTAAGAACATATCCACACTGCAAGTGTAGAACACCTGAAACGCTACTTTTGTGTACATTCGATCTAAGTGCAGTGACGCAAGTGGTGTGAGGACACCTGAGCTCATTTGGCTTCACGGCTGTGAGCTGTGTGCGCTACAGGGTCTCGGTGCAGTGCTGGCCTGGAGGAGCCTCCACAACAGTCTGTCTTGTCGGAGGACTTCGAAAAAATATTTGAGTATGTATCTGCCCTGCAGTCAGTTCAACAAAGTAAAAAACCACATAACATGAGCATACTGAGTTGATAAATTACATTCAGGATTTGTGATAGAGAGGGCAAAAGTGAATGGTTGCATGTCTTTGTTGTAGTTGCATGAAAGGAGGCATTTCTTCCCTCTAGATAAATTTTATGGATGAAGTGTTTGTTCAGACTGTTACGTTCCTTAGCGAACAACAGTGTTTCTGCTAGTAACACAGTTTAATTTATGAAGAGTCACAGTTTGGGAGTGTTATAAGGCATGACCTCTGTCTCCACCATGGTTACTGCCCTAGCCTAACTAATTGCGGCTGACGGTTTATATCTGACAGGCTAGCACATATGGCTGTGAATGCAACCACAGATAAAAATGAACATTCAGGAATGATGACTGGCCATAAAAGTATGTATTAACGAGATAAATAACCAGGCAAACTGAAGCATTCTGGGAGAAAGAAATGAAGGAAACATAATAAAAAGAAAAAACCTCGTGGCAGTCTGACAGCACTACCCATTCAGTTATCATTTCATTAAGTAATGGGCATCAAAGGGAATGCTGGCTGGCTTTTCTGTGTAGTAGTCCACCTAGTGCTTGAACATAATAAACTTCATGTTAGGTCGTGACCTAAGTTGTTATTTTCTTGAAGTCGTCTGCCAAATGTTACAGCAGCAGCCTCACTGTTCTGCCGCAGTGCGAGGAGACATTAGCCAATAGTTTCATTTGAAAGGTGCTTCTCCCTAAATAGTTCTGTGTGATACCAGCTTCCAGTTTGGCCTGTGGAGACTTGAGAAGCCAGTAGGGAATTCTGACCTTGTTCTGGGCACGTGAGGATAGACCAGTCTCACCATTTAGACCTGCCACTTCCTAGGGAGTGAAATTCCTGTGACTTAGGACATCCCCTGAAATTACTGACAATATCTGGAATAGTCTGATGTAAAAGCAAAGTAAGTTTATTATAGTAAAAAGCCAAGCTCATTAAATCAAACATTATATTTGGAAAGAGATACAGGAAAGTAAACCAGGACATCCCTGCTTGGTTTGATTTCTGGTTTTCTCTCTTCAGTTAGCAGACTCCGATGCCATGCTAACTCCCAAGAAAATTCCTCCAGCCCATCAGAGCTGGGTTACAATCACATAGACAGGGCATGCACCCAAGTTTGCCTCACAAAGATATTGATGATTGGGTTGTTACTGTACTCAGTAAGATTTCTATTGCATATAAAATCACTTAAAGGCTTATGGTAACTTCTAGTCCTGGTGGCCAATGCAACCTCTTCAACCCTGTATCTTGTGCCATGGCGTTCTGCCTGACATGGACTCATACTTATCCCATGAAGATACTCTTGAATGTAAGTTCCAGCTAAGTGGAGTTCACCTAGTCTTAATGCACTTGTTTACAGTCAGATGTGTCAAACAAATGTAAATATGCCCTTTTTTTTGCATCCAGTAAGTGAAAGTAATATCTTCTCTGACTGCATTTATTTATGTTTTTATAATATGTAGCTTAGAATCATTCATTACACACGTTTGCAAATGAGAATAGTGACTGTGTAATAGCTCTTGTTAGAAACTAAATGTGACTAAGCAACAATGCTGTGTTGAACATTGGTAAATCCGCAATATAGGTAAAACTGAGAACTAAGGAATAAGGGACATTTCTTATATTTGGTTACAAAAGTTTTAAAACACTTTGGTTCTCTGACCATTTTGGAGGGTGTGCTAAACTAGAAGTGAAAAGTAGAGTACTGAAGAGGTGCTCAGAAAGGACAGAATGGAGCTTTAAAGGTTTCAACAGAGCAGCAACCAGAATGATCAAAGGTATGAAACAATTCAGTACAGGGAGCTGGGCTGCTTCACCTGCAGGAGAGAGTCGTGGAAAAGTCAAGCAAGCAGTGACCATTTCTCCTAATACTTAACTGAAATTAGAGTATGGCAGTCTCAAAGAATCCAGAAATACCATTTGTAGTCCACTTTTGTACTTTTCCCTGGTCATCTAGTACTGCTCACTGTTCAAGATCAACTATCAGGCTATGTTCTCTGAGTGAAGCCATTCTTATGTTCTATGGACTTATGCTAAATATATCATGAGAAAAATGTGTAATTTATGTTGTGGAGTATATGAATGGGAGTTATGTTGCCAGAATTCTCAGAAACAAAAGAATCATTTGGAAAAATGGATTTTATTTGTCTTTTAAGATGGATATAGTCTTTGTGGTGGTCCTAATACAACCAATCTTCTATTGTCATAGTCACTGGGGAGGGAAGGATAGGAGATGAAAATCCTGGGCACCTTTGGGCACTCCTGGTTTAGCTACACAAGGTAGAGCTGCTCTAGTTTGTAAGCGTTTGCAAACCAAATAATCTGAGTGGGCAACTGCAGTGGTCACATCCCTTTTTCTGGCTGCACAAATGGCTACAGTACAATGAAGGTAGCAGATCTCTGTCCCCGAGGATCCCAGGGAAAGGAAGATTCTCAGAAGTCCATCCCTACTTACCTTACAGTTTTGTGCCTAGAATTGCAAAATTCAGATGGAGGAATTTTGCTGCAATCCTTTCAAACAAGTACTAAAGCAAGCTTCTCAAAAGTATTATGCTGGAATTAGAGCTGAGAGTTAATTTTAAAAATCATAAATATATGGTTTGTGTGTTCCCAGGTGAAAAGATAAATCAGAAAAAAATCATAGTTGGCTTGAAAGCCATTTAAACATCAGTTTATATAAAATGTCTTCAATATGTGTTAAGGTCTATGGGGAGGATCCTTCAGCTAATTATTTAAAAAATACATATCCATACAAAAGTAAGTACTCAGAGCAAAGAGATTCAGCTCTGGATTAGGGAATGCAAATCAGCTCCAGGAATACAAGCAGCAAAGCTAACAAGAGATTAGCATAGAAGCTACAAAGCTAACAGGGGATTAACTTTCAGAAGAGCTCACCAGTTTATCATTTTGAACGAAAAATATAACATAAAAAAGGAGATGAGAAGAAAAATAACCAAGAAGAAAATATACAGGGTAAAATTACTAAACTATAGCTGCAGTGAATATAGTGCACTGTATTTCTAAGCACAGACCTGAACGTACACTTCACACCAAACCTACCTTACATCCAAACTGGGTGTAAGACCAAGGTAAAGCAAGGTGCTTTAAATGAGTTTCAAAACCTTGTTCACATTATTCAGCAGTTAAGCTTCAAGCATACTTCTGTCCAGACTTAGAGGGAGTCCCACTGTAAATAGGTAAAATTGGTCTGCCTTAGAAATCCTACAATAGTTGGGCACAGACCTTCGCTCCTTGGCTGATGCTACTTACGTTCCCAACATGCACACATGCACGTGCGTGCACACACTCACCACACGCACACACATATATGAGAGAACAAACCCAAATGACCCATCTGTCAGGAAAAGGGTGTAATCTTTTTACCATGCAGTGGAGCGACACCAAGGACAAGAAGTTAGAAGGTTTGTACAAATAACAGGTCATATAAATAAAATGCTAAAACAGTGATGTCCTAGAGAACAGTGGAAATGATACAAGTCCAATCAAAATTTGTCCTGAGATGTGGAAACTGGTACCCAAAGTTTATTTTGTCTGCACAACAGCAGAACTGCATTGGTCGTTATTTTGCATATACCTTTTAAGCTTTATTTTTATATGTTCATAGTATAATTATATCCCACTTAACAAAAACCAAGCTCAATATGCTGAACTGTACCATCTATCTGCATGGGAAGTTTGAAAAGACTGAGAAAGCTGAATTCAGCTCAGAGAGGGCCTCGCCCTAAATCATTAGCAAGGTTTTTCTTGTAATCTGAATGCTGCAGCTACAAGTTCTGCTTCAATGGGAAGAAGCATTTGCTTTTCTTTACCTCCACTGTGTAGAGTGGGTAGCAGATACCTTCCTGATATGAAGCTTGGAACAGATTATTCTTGTGATTATCAGACATACCCGGTTTAACTCTCGTATTCTTACTTGCACTGTTTTTTCTTTCAAAATATTTGTTTGACCTCCTTTATAAAGTTTTACCTGTCAATAATTACATACTGGTTTCCATTCCAGAAGTAATAGGAAAGTTGCAATACATAAAAGATATGAAAGATAATTGCAGCGAACTTCAGGTCCTTTCCCAACAGGCAACAAAACTGCAGTCCCTTAGAAAGTTAAACATTGGAAGAAATACCATCCATACACTGGCAGATGAATTAGGAAACCTTCCCTTGGTAAAGCTGGCAGTACAGGTAAAGCATAATACAAGTTTATGAAAGTCACAATTTGTTACAGCCTGCCACTACCATAGTGGATACATGTGAAACATCATATGTATTAATTTCTGTCCATCTAAGAAAACTGTTTGGTCCTTAACTGTATAAGGAGTTAACACAATTACTTGTTCATTTTACTCCTAATGAAAGGCACTTAGTTTTTAAACATTTTAAACTTTAAAATTTCAAGGTCTTCATCCCAGTCTTGTATTTGGATTGCAGACAGTGCAATTTGAATCCCATGCTGTATCATGTCCACTAAACTTCAGGTACACGTTTCTGATGATCTGGACTAGACTCACTCAGAAACATTTGCTCTTCACAAATATTTGGATGAATCATACCCGTCACAGATGAATTAGCAGCGTCCCAGAAGGATACTTAAGTAAGCCTGTGTACCTCATTCTCCACTGACAGCACCTTGCAAAGACCTTTAAACCAATGCAAAGGGCAAATCTTTACGGTTCCTATTTAGTGGCTGTTAAATTGCCTTTGGACAGGTGTAAATTAAAATTATCTACACAAATTTACTTGGGATGCTAGATTAATTACATTTTCCAATTTAATCATGCTGACATAATATCTGTGACAGGCATATTGCACATTATTCCACTTTTGGGTCAGTCAGTCTCAAACCATTCATTCTTGAAGCCCCATCATTATTATGCCAGCGTTAAACTAAAGGGTGTATTTGTGATGGTGTCACACCTGAATGGTGCAGGTTAAGGAGGACATGGTACTGTTTGCTAATCCCTCTTCCCTCTGTTGCTATAGATAACTAACCTTCCAGACAAGAGCATATTTTACTCAGATTTCTGTGCTCATTACTACTGAAAAACAGACTAATATCTGCAACTTTTAAACAGAGGCACTACCTATAAAATTTAAAAATTTCATCTTTAAGTTGAAAGAAATGACGTAGAGTTTCCTGTGAAAACTGTAGAAGTCATGTCCTTACAGCAGTTCTGTGGGTTGTAAGTATCTTAATCTTGTAGGCTTTACTGACAGTCCCCTAAGAGTCTGGGAAAACAATTTCAGGCTGCCGGCAGTTAAGCCTCCAATACTGAGATCACCTATTTCTATTTAACTGCAACGTAACTGTGACAGTTAAACCCTCTACCACAACAGTCACAGAATACAGTATCAGGCAATAACAGAAAACCACTGAGTTATTTAAGAAAAATCTGAAGACTTGGTTTTTTAATTCCCATAACATATGGTAAGTCAAGAATTCAGAGTCTGTTTTCAAAGTTTGACATCTCCTCTGTGCTGCTGGATAATCTTGGCTTAAATAAAGCCGTGGGTACTTTGCGTGCCGTGTTCTATTGGGTGTTCAAATTCGTCTTCTTCCCGCCTTTTTTCCTCCCCTCACACCCTTCCTGAAAGGTAAAGTCAATAATGACACCCGTTGTATGTTCTGGAAAATCCTTCCACCTATCCAATATTTGTACTGTACTCACATTTTTTGTTTCATTGCTAAAAAGATAATAAGCTCTTGCTTTTGGTGGGTTGCCTTGGAAAGACTTTATATATAGTTTCTCCTTGAACCTTGAGCTTCAGCTGGATACTTCAGGCTGATTCTCAGGCAAGAAGGATGGCACCTAAGATCTTACTACTTTTACTTACAAGTTACTTTGACATATTGCTTATTAAATCTCAGTGACTTACTGCAATACATACACACAGCTGGATGACCAGATTCGGAAACAGCCTTTAGGAGTGTTGATCTCATGCTTGCTGATTTGGGGAACAAGGCAAAATACTGACCTTAAAGCCTTTACTGGATTTGAATGATGTATTTTTTTCTGTACACAGAAAGTAATATTCTTTTAGTCTTAAATTAATTTCAAGTTAGTTTAAAGTAAAAGTTCTGGCCACTAACAACTCAAATTTATATGCAAAAATAGAAGAATATGTGTGTTTTCCTCTTTAGCAGCAACTCAGACAATATTTGTGTCTGCACAAAGTCTATATTTTTAGATGTTAAAAATGCTGCATGCAAAAAAACCCCATACGATCTCAGTAGACTAGCTGCACATAATGCACTTAGGAATTACGTTTACTATGCTTATTGTTTTTCTTTCTTCAGGAGATTAAAATTGAATAATTATAGGTTGGGTTTTTGTTTTTTGTTTTTTAACCAACCATAAATGACTATGCGTTTTAAGTAATTTGTGTTAGATTGTAATCTGTACATGATACTGACTAAATTACTTGCAACAAACATAGCACAGTTCCTAATCCACAGGCCTCTGAGATCAGGCCTGCAGTTATTGTAAAACTTCTGCTCTGGAAGGTTTTTTCCTCAGTTTTGTTTAGTTTTCAACTCCTGTTTGCTATTTCTAAATTTGCTCTCTGGTTATTGATTGCTTGTTTTCAGAAAGCCAGGTCCACTTAGTTGGCTTAGGAAATTATAAGGGATCAGGAAAATGGCAATTTTTTATGGCCTATGCAAATATGATCCTGACCTTTTAATTAGGTTGCTAATAATGGTTAATATGGTGGCTACAACTGCTTGAACAGATTTTTTCATTCCAGTGGAACAACAATCATCTATTTGGATTTTTCCCAGTTACTTTTCTGTTGTCTGTGATAGGTGTTGTGTATCAGCTGATGACTACCAGCAGTGGCCAGTAAGGTCAGCCAACTGTGGGGACACTTCACCCACTCCTTTCTTAAAGGAGGTTGGTTATTAAAACTCACAGTGAGGGTGAATTGCTATTCTGTCTTTCTGTGACACTTCGAAGTGCAAATAGAGTGACAGACTATGCCACCTAGTGTAACTTTACTATCAACAACTACACAACACTCACATTGTACCTCCATGTCCATAACCAACATGCAAAGCTGTAGTTGACACAGTTTGATCTAATGTGTAGGGGAGTCTGCATTCTGGTAGTGTTGTACACTGGGTCCTGGTGCTGCTCTTTGGTAAGGTTAGGCAAGAACCATTTCCGCTGCTTTATCTCCACCACCCTGCCATGTCAGTCACTCTTAGATGCTATACAGAACTTGTTTCTTCTGCCAAATCAAGGTCATCAGCACATCTGCCATTAACAGTTCATCCCCTCCTCCTTGTAGATTCCTAGTAGAAGTATCTCACTCTGTTTCATGTTAGCACTATTTTCAAGAGACGTAAAATGTTGTTACAAGATCAGCTATTTATCAATTCCTCCCTTGCCACCTTATGTGGCCAGGTGATTCTGTTGGGATTTTTTCCAATACCGTGGGAATAACAATGCCTCCCACTGATCCTTCATGTGGTGCAAATACTTCTAGGATTGTCTATTGGCAGTGGCACAGCCTGAGCTCGCCAGAGCGGATACACGCTACTGTTGTAGGCACTTTGGCTCACTGGTGCCATGGACACTTTTTCCTGAGGCCACTGTCACCTTCACTTCTTTTGAGGCATCATGCGGTTACCTCATTACTCAAAAATACACACTGGCAAGGCAACATATTTGAGCTGTGTACCTGTTACTATCCACATGAACACATCTCTTAATTTACTATTACATCATACAGTGTGGTTTTGCTACTTCACTCCTCATGTGATGTTTGAACAGAATTTCGGCCAAACTGAGTTGCTGATGGTGCAAGATGCCTTTATTACAGACTTTCTATGCAATTTCTTGCTACGCAATATAAATCTCAGTGTGGCAGACTTCTGGAAACAATGGTATGCATGAGGTTTTTCTGTTGGCATTTCCCTATTTGTGTGCTTGTTTCAATTTGTAAACCCAGTGTTCTCTTGATATATTTTTATTTGAATATTTAACAGTAAGAATAATAAAAAAAAAAGGAAGTACAGCCAGCTACTTGCTAAGTCTGTCTAGCTACCTCTTGAACAAACGCTTGACTAAAAACTTTGGTGATATAGAAAAACATGTGCTACGCTTGCAGATTGGTTTTGTTTGCAAGTTTTTTCCTTTTTATTTTCTTATGATTTTCTTGAAAATCTCTGTGTTAATATTGCAATACATAGCATAAATCAGGAGAAACAAAGCATATTGTGTGTTTTTACTATGCTCAGCAACTGTAGATGAGAGAGTATGGAAAGAAAAAATAGGCAATTTTCATCCCAAAGCTCCATATGAAAAATTTTGGGATGACAACCATAAAATCATAAATGTCCTAGTGAAATTGAGGCAGGTGACAATGACAGCTCCTTCAAAATTAGTGAAAATCTTCACAGCTTTCGAATTATTGGGGTTATAATATATACACATGGACTGTATTCAGCTTTTGATGAGATTACAGTTTTAGTGAATACAGGTAACTGTAAATTTAAAACTTGGTCTTTTCACAGGTCTTTTACATACAACAAGGGTTTTTTTAAGAAATTAACGTTAAGTACCTTCAATAAAGTAGATCTAGAACAGATACATCTCACATATCAGAATATCTGTTCATAAGGAATCATCAAATCAGGATGCTTCTAGAGGGCTCTTTAGAGAGCAGCTGAATGCTACTATGAAACATTTTTATTACTCTTCTAGAAAAAAATAAATGTCCTTAGACACACTGCTGACAAAACCTGGAGACTGGTGATAATAACAAAACAGTCTTGTTGAATCACTTAGAACACACAGCAGGCTGAAGTTACTCAAGAAAATAATGTTTTATACACCTATAAAGAGGAATTGCAGTCCTTGGTCACAGACAGGGAAATCCTGAAAAGGATTTACAAGAGAAAACCAGTTCACAATAACGTCAGTGTAATATGATCATTGGCTGTAAGCAAAGAAGTGGTGACTTAATAGCTCAGGGTCATGTTGCTGACAGCAGTGTTGGAATCACAGAATTATAGAATCTTTGGGTTGGAGGGGACCTTTTAAGGTCATCCAGCCCAACCCCCTTGCAATGAGCAGGGACATCTTCAACTAGATCAGGCTTCTCAGAGCCCCATCCAACCTGACCTGGAATGTTTCCCAGGGATGGGGCATCCATCACCTCTCTGGGCAACCAGTGTTTCGCCACCCTCATTGTAAAAAATTTCTTCCTTATATCTGGTGTGAATCTACCCTCTTTTAGTTTAAAACCATTGCCCCTTCCCCTATCACTACAGGCCCTCCTAAAAAGTCTGTCCCCATCTTTCTTATAAGCCCTCTTTAAGTAGTAAAAGGCTGCAATAAAGTCTCCTCAGTGCCTTCTCCTCTCCAGGCTGAACAACCCCAACTCTCTCAGCCTGTTCTCATAGGAGAGGTGTTCCATCCCTCTAATCAGCTTTGTGGCCTCCTCTGGAGCCTCTCCAACAGGTCCATATCTGTCCTGTGCTGAGGGCTCCAGAGATGGATGCAGGACTCCAGCTGGGGTCTCGCCAGAGTGGAATAGAGGGGCAGAATCACCTCCCTTGACCTGCTGGCCACACTGCTTTGGATGCAGCCCAGGATACGATTGACCTTCTGGGCTGCCAGCATACATTGCCAGTTCATTTCCAGCTTTTCATCCACCAGTATCCCCAAGCCCTTCCTGGCAGGGCTGCTCTCAATCCCTTCATCCCCCAGCCTGTATGGATACAGAGGGTTGCCTTGACCCAGGTGCAGGACCCTGCACTTGGCCTTGTTGAACGTCATGACGTTCACATTGTTCCATTCCTTGAACTTGTCCAGGTCCCTCTGGATGGCATCCTGTCCCTCAGACATGTCAACTGCACCACTCGGCTTGGTGTCATCTGCAAACTTGCTGAGGGTGCACTCGATCCCACTATGTCACTGATGAAGATATTAAACAGCACTAGTCACAATACGGACCCCTGAGGGACATCACTCTTCACCAATCTCCATCTGGACATTGAGCCATTGACCACTACCCTCTGCATGTGACCATCCAACCAAATACTCATCCACTAAACAGTAAACCCATCAAATCCATCTTTCTCCAATTTAGGGAGAGGGATGTTGGGGAGACTGTGTCAAAGTCCTGATAGACGACATCCGTATCTCTTCCCTTGTCCACTGATGTGATCACTCCATCCTAGAAGGCCACTAGGTTGGTCAGGCAGGACTTGCCCTTGGTGAAGCCATGCTGACTGCCCTGAATCTCCTCCCTGTCCTCCATGTGCCTTAGCATGGCTTCTAAGAGGATCTGTCCCATGATCTTCCCAAGCACAGAGGTGAGGCTGACAGGTCGGTAGTTCCCAGGGTCCTCCTTGCTACCTTTTTTAAAAATGGGTGCCACGTTTCCTTTTTTCCATTTGCCAGAGACTTCATCTGACTTTCCAAATATCATGGAGAGTGCCTTGGTAACTATATCAGCCAATTCCCTCAGGACTCTGGGATGCATCTCATCAGGTCCCATAGACTTGTGCATGTTCAGGTTCCTCAGGTGGCCTCAAACCTGATCTTCTCTTATGGTAGGAAGGACTTTGCTCCTCCCATCCCCATCTTGCAGTCCATCCCCTTTAGAGGTGTGGGAAGAGAAATGAAGACTGCCAGTGAAGACTGAGGCAAAGAAGTTTTTCAGTACCTCAGCCTTCTCCTCATCCGTTGTTACGAGTTTGCCAGTTGTGCTCATCAAGGGAGGTACGCTTTCTTTGACCTTCCTTTTCTGGCTGACTTACCTGTAGAAGTCCTTCTTACTATTCTTTGCATCCCTTGTCAAGTTTAGCTCCATCTGTGCCGTGGCCTTCCAGACCTCATCCCTACACAACTGGGCAGAGTCCCTGTACTCACCCCAGGATACCTGTTCCTGCTTCCATTGCCTGTGCATTTCCTTCTTGCCCTTTAGTTTTCCCATCAGGTCTCCACTCAGCCATGCTGGTCTCTTGCCTTCCTTTCCCAATTTCTTACACCTGGGGATCAAGGGCTCTTGTGCTCTATGGAAAGTGTCCTTAAAGATCTGCCAGCTCCGTTCTGCTCCCTTGTCCCTGAGGGAAGTTTCACAGGGGGTCTTATTGACTAACTGCCTGAAGAGCTGGAATTTTGTTTTCATAAAATTCAGGGTCCTGACTTTACTCTTTGCCTGCCCCATATCCCTCAGGACTGCCAACTCCACCAGTGCATGATCAGAGCAGCCCAGTCTGTCTCCAATCTTGACATTACCAATGAGGTCACATGCATTGGTGACCAACAGGTTGAGTATGGCATCCCCTCTGGTAGGGCTGTCTATTACCTGGCATGGGAAGTTATCCTCCATGCACTCCAGGAGTCCCTGGGATCGCCTACAGCTCTCCGTGCTACTTTTTCAGATATTGGGGTGGTTGAAGTCCCCCAGCAGGACAAGAGCCTGTGAGTACGATGACTCCTGCAGCTGGAGTGAGAAGGCTTCATCAATAGACTCCTCTTGATTGGGCAGACTGTAGTAAACACCAACCACAAGGTTCCTTTTGTTGCCTCAGTCCTGATTCGTACCCATAAGCTTTTGACCTGCTCTTATTCTTCAGAGACAGTTTTTCACACTCTATCCATCTCTTGATGTAGAGGGCAATACCTCCACCCTTCCTTCCTTGCCTGTCCTTTCTGAACAACCTGTAGCCATCAGTAGTTCCAGTCATGGTATTCGTCCCACCAAGTTTCAGTAATGGCAACCAGGTCATAGCTTTCTAGCAGCATGGTGGCTTCCAACTCCTCCTGCTTGTTGCCCATGCTTGTGTACATTTGTGTAGAGGCACTTCAGCTGGGCCATGTCACTTTCTTAGAGGAACAACCCTTTAGTTCCTCTGAGGTCTTTCTCTGGTGCAACAAGCTGAGGGGTCTCACTAGCACCCCGTCCCTCTAACCTTGGTGTGTCATCCCACAGCTTGTTGTGGGTGAGCCTGGTATTATCCCCCTCCCTTTTGAGTCTAGTTTAAAGCCTTGTCAATAAGCCCTGCTAGCTTGTGAGCAAAGACCCTCTTCCCCCTTTGAGAAAGGTTAATCCCATATCATGCCAGCAAGCCAGGTACCATGTAGGTCCTCCCATTATCAAAGAACCTGAAACTGTGGCAGTGGCACCAGTCACAGAGCCATGCATTAATAGACTGGGCCTGCGTATTCCTCCTTATGTTGCTGCTTGTAACTGAAAGGATGCTCCAGATTGCCTTACCAACCATCCCAAGGCCCTGAAGTCTCTTTTGATCGCTCTTGGACTATGACTTGCAGCTTCATCTCCACTCACATGGAAAAGCAGTAGTGGGTAATAGTCTGAGGGCTGCACCAAGCTAGGAAGTTTCTTAGTGATGTCCTTAACCCAGGCCCCAGGAGACAGCAGACTTCCCTAGGAGAAGGGAATACTACATATTCTATTGCTGTTCACATTTAATTGGAGAAGGCAGAGAAAAGAACCAAAAATCACTGAGTGCTGAGAAAATGCCTTAGAGGAAGAGACTTAAATCTGTTTAGCATGTCAAAAAGAAGATTGAAAGGTGACTTGACATGATGCATAAGTATTTCCTTGAGGAGCAAATACCTGGCATTAAAGGTCTTTCTACCTCAGCAAAGAAAGGCTTTAATAAACCATAATAACTAGAAGCCAGACAGAGTCAAGGTAGAAGGAGGACATACATTTTTAAAAAGAAGGTTGTTTGTGCACTGATTCAAACTGAGGGAAAGATCTAACTGTTGATCTTTGGTTCAAGACCAAATGTCTGCTGTTGGCATCAACTGGCAGAAATCCAGTGGCAAATATCTTACTTAAGGTCAGAGTAGATGATCTAATGCTCCCTTCTGGCCTTAAACACAAGTAAAAAATACCTTCCCCCAAAACCTTATGAATATAAAATATCAGAACTACAAAGCTAAATGATATGTGTTCACTAATCTGTTTCAGGGTAGGCACTGATAATTAGCTTCATTAGTAGTTTCATTAGTAGATGCTAATAATATGCATCTACTTCTCTGAGTGTTGAACTCTACAATCAGAAGTCTGAGTAGAATATTATGGCAAAAAAACCTACTTAGTTCATGTAATATAATTAACTCAAACGATGGTATATAAATTGAGTTTGAGTCTTGATGTGGTGAGGACAAAATCTGAGCAGCAATAGCCCAGTGCAGTAAAATATAGTTCTGCTTCTGTATCAACAAGAGCAAGTCACTTGTATCCTTCATCAAGTTAGCAAGCAGATCACCAGTAGATGAGTTTTCACCACACGCTACATTGTCTAGCAATATGATTGCTCCTACACCTTATGCAGATCCCACCTGCTAAAGCACAAAATGTTTTTTTCAGCAGCAGAATCTAGTGTGTGTAAAGGGCCAAGTCCTTTCAAAAGGAACTTCATGCAGCTATTCCAGAGCCCAGGAATACTTAAAAGATCATGAGTGACTATACTGCAATATACACGTCTTCTGCATCAGGAGGCTGGCATCAGCAATGCCTGGCTCCCACCTAACACACCATGTTATGTACTGTCCTACCACATAACAGCCTGCCAAACTAATCAATGGTAATCAGTCAAAGCTATCCAAAACTTTAGATCAAACACCGTAAATTAATTTCAGTTATTTTTGTTCCTTAGATAAATTAACTCTCTGCTGTTCTTTTGCCTCTGGTCATCATTTATGTATTAAAACATATGCATTGATCCAATTATTTGGGTGATTTAGCCATATAAAACAGAAGAAAATCAACATGCTTAACAAAAATCTTTTTTTAGTAGACAATGAAACCTTAACTAGGTATCTTAACTTATACTTTCTTGTAATACTAATACAGGTAGTACTAGAAAAAAATATCTGGAAATGTTTGCCAACCATAAGAAAGGTGAAAAGGGTTTAAGTTAAAATGTGGTTCATGCAAAATGATCTTCACCTCATTTACATATTTTCTTAAAGATTGAAAGTTAATTCTATGAATGGACAAATGCACTATATTTTGCAAAGAAAAGAATGAATGCAACAAATCAGCAAAAGTCAAAATTCATATGACGATATTTGTCTCTGTGGCCAAATCTAAAAACATATGTGGTAGTTAAGTTCTAACACTTGGAAAAGGCTGTTTCATTTGTCTGATTTAAAGATGGTGCTTCCAGGCACATAATAATAGCTTACTAGTGGTTATAATAGAGTTTAAACCTTGTGAAATCAACAGGATTTTTTTGGCAGCTATTTATTTTTACATCATAGTAATCCTAAATGAAGAACAGAACTGGTAACAGTCTAGTTAAGAACAAGTACAGAAAAATAAAATTTAAAAAATTGCAACATTAATATCTCCAAAACAAAACATGAATGCAAGACCTTAGTATTCCTCATGAGGATTATATTTTACATAATGTCTGGATAGGAATTAGGTTTCTTTTAATGACTTTTGAAACATTTTATTGAAGCATTTCTTGTGTCTGAGTGTAAAGTACAAGCAGACTTGTTTTTATGTAAATTAATTAAAAGTACAATAAAAGATTATTCCTATGTCTGTATAGTGAGGTCCAGAACATATCAATTTCAGAAGCAAGTGCAAGGCTTCATAAGTAGATTTTGATGATCAATTCTATGACCAGAATTAAAGGGTTCATAATCAATATCTAAATTGCATGTTAATGACTGAGCTTAAATACTTCACAGTTCAGAAACTGATGCAGGGAATTTGCCCTTGGGAATAAGTTGAGACATTGCTTAGTTTGTTTCTAGAGGTAATTACTATTAACTTAGGGTTTTTCTCAGTAATGCCTCAAGGGCAAATGAGTAAATCAAGTGTGTTTTGATAATTTGCATATAAGGTACCTTCTTAATTGTATTTAGCCATAAAGCCAAGGCACTTGAATGCTGCTTGGGTAATTGATCTCCAAAGTGCATCACCTACGTTCTCCCCTCTACATATTTCAAGTTGACATCGATGGCTTAGAAAAAGCATTTTTCTTCTCCCACTTCCCTTTTGAGGCAGTCTCACTCTCCTAGAAATGTAGCGAGGGAGAAATCCCTGTGCTCCACCAAGTCCAAAGGCTACAATTATGCAATGTCCTTATGTAAGCCTCACAGGCTCTGGTTGAAGAAAAAAAGTTGATTCCCCTCTCTCTCTGCATACATCTGCATAATTTCTGGGCACAGTATGGCCCCTTGTGAGGTAATATACATCTGTTTTGCAAGAAAACCATCCTTCCTGGCTTTGCAGCATCTTTGAAGGTACTTGCCAGTGGCAAAAGGAGTTGTAACTCTTAAGGAACGATCACAGTGATCACTTCAATTACCAGTGAGCATGCTGGGGCCCTAGAAAGAGTGATCTGATCTTTTCTGAATTGTCAAGCCTTCACTGTATACTTGTATAACCCCATTAGCAAAAATACTGCTGACTCAGGACTGTACAACATCTTTGCCCGTGAAACAAAGCACACAGACTGTCATGATTCAATCATTGGCCTAAGAATCAAAATGGGAATCACTTGTGCCTCTAAAACCAATGGACTGACCTCTTTGAATGCACCTTCCAAAAGGCACATGTGAAATGCAGCTGAATGAAGAAAAAAAACTCACTTCCATGAACTATCTCCAGAGACATCTAAAAGATGCAGCTTTTGCTTTAGAGCAGTTTAATGCTGTCCTCTTTCTGCCCAACCTTCAGTACTATATTGAATTTTCCCATTATGGAGATGTAACAGAAATAATAGTTTACATTTTGAGGTAATTCTAGCCTAATAAAAATGTAATAGTCTGTATGTAACTACGTAAGTCTTTGTATAGCTCTTTTCTTTTATGGTTAGCCTGGAAGATACTGTAACTGGATCACAATAAAAAGAAAAATATCCATCTTTCTTACAAAGATCAGTTGTAAAGAAAGCACTGTTTTTAATCGTTTATTGTTCATACAACTGCTTTACTAATTTTGTAAAACAGCCCCTACTAAAGAGAAAAAGAAAAGGTTTGTTTAACTTACATCTTCAGATATGACAATGGCAACCCTTTTAAGATTTATCTGAAGTTAATTTCAACTAGTTTAGGTTGTGAGTTTATAATTACTCTAGCTAAACCTTTATTAGTTCTTAGCCTGTATACTCTGAAGGTATACTGAAGGCAGATACATGTCATAATATGAATTAAAGAACTCATCTGAGCAATGGACACCTAAGATACTAAGGCCACAGGGTATTAGGTCATATCTAGGTGAAGCGTAGTTTACTAATCTGTAGCATTTAAAAACAAAACAAAACAAACCCGACCATTGCATCCAGAAATGAGCCTTTCAATTTGAGTGTCTCTATTCTCTTGCACGTTTGTTTTGCAGAGAGTGTAGACAGACGTGTCTGCCTTCACCTGCTGGGTCAGACAGCCAGGGCAGGGAAACTTTAAAGCTAGGTGAGCTTGTGAGCAACTAATGTTCATTATGAGGGCCAACATGTGGAAGTAGTAGCAAGTAGCAAGTGCTGTAAATCACAGCTTTAAATGCTGTGTACTAACACCCGCTTGCACACAAGCTCACATAAAACCTTTAATGTAACTGCTAGGGTGAAAATGTGTTGAACCTCCACATTGTTTAAAATGTCTTTCCACAAGACTTTGCACAGACTACAGTTGTTAATGACAAGACACAAAAGAACACAAATATCTCCACATTTGACATCAGGACAGAGATGCCCGTTGTGTAACATCTTTGATAATTCAAAGGAAGCCCTGAGTGTGGAAAGCTCGCTCTTTACAAGCGTACACGGTAGGTTGCCAGTCTGCTAAACGCTGTCTTCTGTTACATACTGTTGCCCAGTCAACCCTTTATATCCATGAAGCGACACAAAAGCTTCCCTGTAGATGAGAAAACTTCAGTCCCAAGTAGGTACTTCCCTGCTTCATCAAACATTTATAGCATTTCAACTCTTTTCCAGTGACAAGTGATTCCTCCTAGAATTAAGCCCTGTCCTTTTGTTTTTGCATTTCTAGTTAAGCATTAAGACAATGAGAGGTTCCTCTGCTTTCTAGGTTTTGATTTTCTCACTCGGTCCTAAGATAGAGTGGTGCTACTGAGAAAAGGTTTCTGTATATAGAATCTTGCTGCTGTCATATGCAGAAATACAAACTGTGACCCTTTCATGTCGCCAACCTTAGTAACCCCATTCCCCAGGTATCTAATCATATCAAATATATAATTTTGAACTGGGAGTATAATACAACTTATTTTCTACTTTGAATGGATGACTATATTCTTAAAAATCAATTTTTTATTTTTTTTTTAACCATCCACAGTGCTGTTCCTATGCAATGCTGCTGTTGCCATGGTTTCACTAGCTGTGGTGGTACACGCTAACACCAGTAGGCAGCTCAGCACCACACCGCTGCTTGCTCAGCACCGCCCCTAGTGCACGGGAGAGAGAATTGGAAGGGAAAATGTGCGAAAACTCGTGGCTTGACATAGAAACAGTTTAACAAGTAAAGCAAAAGCTGCGTGCCTGAGAAAAGCAAAACCGGGAACTCATTCACTGCTTTCCATCGGCAGGCAGATGTTTATCCGTTTCGAGGAAAACAGTGCTTCATCACACGTAACAGTGACTTGGGAAGACAAATGCCTCCCAGTGTCTCCCCTTCCTCCTCCTTCCCCCACATTTTATTGCTGAGTGCGGTGTCATATGGTGTGGGATACCCCTTTGGTCAGCTGGGTTCAACTTCTCGTGCACCCCCAGCCTACGCGCTGGCAGGGCAACGTGAGGAAAGGCCTTCACACTGTGCGAGAACTGTTCAGCAATAGATAAACATCTCTGTGTTATCAAAAATGTTTTGCTCACAAATCCCAAACACAGCACCATACCAGTAACTATGAAGAAAATTAACTCTATCCCAGCAAAAACTAGTACAATCTCCATCCCTTATTCCACACCACTTAAGTCATGCTCAGGTCTCATACTATCCAGTATGTTTTCATTAACCACCAATCCCCTTCCTCTCCTTTGATTTATATAGATATCATTCCCTTAGTCTATGGGCCACCCCTGTAAAATGTCCACTCAGTTCATTTAGTCCATGACTTGGGCTCCATCCCTTATGGTGGTCACTCAGGACAGGAGAGGCGGTGTGTTGCATGGGGTTATGGGGCACCAAAGCCAGCTCTGGTCAGGTCACTGCCGCGCTTGCCCTGCTGCTTGTGAGGCTCATGCTCAATTGGCTTGGGTGGTTCCTGCTGTAGTACGTAGCATCCGTCGGTCTGCTGCAAGCTATAACACAGATGCACCATGAACTTTTCCATGAAATCTGTATCAATGATCTGGCTTCAGTTTCTAAGCAAGTTTTAAAGACGGGGCACGTGTCTGAGTCCCATGGGTAATGAGAAAATGCCAAACCTAGTCTCTTCCATTTCCACAAAACTGGAAACAGTAGCTATGTAGAGAGCATTATAAGCAGATAATTGTTCACATGAAGAACTTTGGACTAGTCTCAAATGCTCCCCACAACCCAGATAAGAAGTGAGCATGTGCTGTGATAGCAAGTGAAATGAGTGAAATAAATATACTTTCTTTTTTTGTGAAGAAACATAAATGGAAAACTATAAGATGTCCTCATCACTAGTAGTGAGCATTCCGAACAATGCTTAAGCCATCCACATGGTTCCTCTGTACCAGGCATTATAGGAATTAAGAAGAAAAAAAAAAGCCACGAAATGTTAAACAGGGAATTTTTTTTCAATCTTTGTTCAGTAACACTATTTGAATAGTTTTGCCAGTGAGGTTGTTAAATTGTATTTGCACCACTCAACATTTGATAAGAGAGAGTGGATTTAGGACTGCTAGTTGTCATTGTTAAGTATTTAACCACAGAAATATAGATCTTTTGCAAAACCTTTTTAAAGGACAAGTAAGCTCTATTTTTTATGATATGCATCAGTATTATTTTCAGCTCTTAAATATGCACCTTAATATGACCAGTAGCAAAACTTCTGATTAACCAGATAATCCATGATATTAAACCAGAAATTCTGTTCACAGTATAATGATTTCTTAACTGGCCATGTATTCTATAATGGATTAATTAATTAATTGAATGGTGACTGATTTCTTCTTAATATTCTTACCTTTACCGGTTCAGAACAAGATGACTCATAGTGCTAAGCTGTAAGCCCAAAAACAGGTCTCAAATATGCTTCACTTCTGTTAAGAAATTGCATTTCTTTTTATTCTATTTTCACAAGAATACTTGCCAGAATAATAGTCATCTTATGTACAGCTAACTCTGGCACTACAACTTACAGGGGAAAATTACATGTTTTATAAATTGGTTTTATTGTCCACATTAATCTCTTCTGGAATACATGCCTAATTTTCAAGGAAAGACTGTCCCCGGCTGGGGCTCTTCTGAGCAGGGGTATGTACCCAGGTGCTGTTTAGCATGCGTGCAGTGAGCCTCGTACCTTCTGGGAGAGCGGGACCAGCTGGGTATGAACTGCAAACGTATAGAGAATGTATATCCCATGCACCCTGAGCAAGTCGGATCATTTCTGTAATACATCTGCAGCTGGTGCGACATTGGCCCTAATGTAGACAACTGTATGGTTGAACTGGTTACACTCCATGGAGATGGCCAGGTGTCTCCAAATCTCAGTGATCGATAGGAAAACCGAGGTGTCATTGTTTCACGTTCCCTCCTTGTCTCAAACTGAAATAGAAGTTCAGGTGTCAAGTTTGAATGATAAAATCTGGCGAAATCTGATTTCTGATTTTTCTCTAATGACTGATTCTCACTTCCAGTAATCGAGCTTCAGCGTAAAAAAAGATAAAAAACAAAATGAGTTTTCTAGAAAAATGTAAAGTATCTTTAGCACAAAGCAGCCATTAATGTCATCTGCTTTGTGTGGGCAGGGCTGCTATAAACTTTAACATCTTTGGAGCTACACAGCTTGAGAAAGTACTTTTTTTCTGTGCAGTTATAAACCCAAGATATTTTCTGGGCATGATCTACAGCTTCTGTAGATTATATTTAAGTGCTTACAACTTTCAGGAAAAAAACAGAATTCAGCAACTGATCAGGATAAGCAGCACTGGAATTGAGACAGAAATAGCATAACCTGAATGTAAATAATGGGCTGAAAACTGCCTGAGATCTCAGCAAAAAAGCTGAACAAGGAGCAGGTCTAGAGGAGCTAAGCTGCTGGTAAAGTATTCTTATTTGTCCTCCTTAGAACTGTCACAGCAGGCTTCAACTGTTGTTCAACCTTCATAAGACAGAAAGCTTTTCTAGGTAGCGAGTCTTTGCTGCTTCATCTGCAAAGCCTTAAGCAACAGCTGTAAGAATGTGAAGTAAAATACAAAGCTTATGGACATTTGAGCAAATCAACATATGCAAATTAGACCTTGTTATCAGACAAATATCTACTGCATCATTTACTACAATCTGGGTTCTTGGCTGCTCTATATAAAACTAGGGAATGACTACACACAACCACCTTCCCCCAAGTAATTTAAAATGAAAATTGCACACTTTATTTGAAAGGCTGTAAGAGAAATAAGAACCTGAGCTGCACTTGCTGAGGACTGGGAAGCAGTGGAGTTATACAAGGGAAAGCTCTCAGTTTAAATATGCTCAAACAAGTTAAAGCAATATTTACAGCTAACTAAAGCGCAACCTGCAAGAACTGCACCCGAATCAGCAGAAGTTTAGAAATAAGAGCTGCTGAGGTTTTCTCTGAAAGGAGGGTAATGCACACACATCACCATACCTGTCAGATGATTATATGTAAGCAATGAAACTTTCTTCCTGACTCTCTGGAAAAATCCAATCTTGTAAATAGTCTCTCTAACAGAGAGAAGCCTCTCTGTGAAGATGCAGGGTCTGTGGAAACAGCACGGCTTAAGGATTTCCTGCCTTGGCGAGCTGTCACAGCTCCCTGTCCCCTTTGCTCAGCTGTTTGCTTGGTGCCCCTGTGGACTGAGGGCAGCTTAAAACATAAGCATACACAGAGAAACAGGGACGGCGAGAGCCCAGTGTTTAAAGAGGGTCTTTTGATCCAGGTTGAACATGGCTATGCAATCATGTGGTTTGACACAGCTGACAACCTGGCAAGTTGCAGGGGCGATAGCAGGAGCAGGCAGGGTGAGGGATCAAAGGGTGACAGGAACTCCTGAAGTCAGCATTCCCACTGAAGCCCTTAATCCAAAAATGGAAGCATTACTTTCATACTGCAAGGCTGTTCTAAGGAGTGAATGGCAAAATGAAAAACAAGTTGTATGGCTCAACAGAAAATCTTCCTATCACTTAAGAGAATAAGGAAACAAGGGAAGGATAAATAAAATTGCATTAACAGGATTTCATTTTAAAGTTAACTAAAAAAAAAATACCTTCATCTTGTAATTCTAAGTCAGCCATGCTCCAGTTACAAGACAGGCAATTAAAAGGTAATAACGGAAATGTTTTATTTTCCTGACTATGTAATTAATCCACTGTAGAATCTACATATCTTTTTACAAATATATGTATTCTATAGGCAAATTAAGAATTCACCGTAAGATCTTCCACAGTTACGTTAGAGAAAATGAAAAGAATCCATTGACATTTTTATGCTTCAGGACATGTGCAACCACTGAGTGGAATTAAAAAAAACCTTCTAAAAGTAGGTTACCACATTGCTCTTGCATCTTTCTCTGACTTACACTGATCATTGACAGGCAGAATATATTGGATTAGAGTGATCAGCGTTCTCATCTGCAGCATGTCTGTGATTTCTACTGAACAGAAAGAGACTTGCCTGATTTTGTGTTATGGGTACAACATTGCTAATAACTAACGGTGATTCTCCTAGTCTAAATGATAAAAGACTAAGCATTATAGCAGTAGGCATAGAAATGTATCTCCATTGCCACACAACACTTGACATGTTGTGGTATGCAATTTAAGAAGGTTTTGGTTCCCTTCAGGGGCTGAGTTCAGCTCCAGATGAAGTTGGTGCAAGTCTTTTCAAAGAATTAAGCATAAGCCTAATCCTGCTCTAAACCAGCCCATAGTTGGTTTTGGGTTTTTTCACAATGATTTTGTATATGGCTTCCTGTATGACTTTTATTTTGGTTGTAACACACACAGATCTTCTTCTCTCTAGTTTAAAGTACATCTAAAGGGACTACTTAAAAGTGCATGAAAATCTGTCAGACTGTTGCCCATTTAGGGTCGTGATTAAGTAAAGGAAAACAGATACTGTAGTGGTTGGAGCATAATAGCATTTTCCTATAGGTTTTCCCAGAAACACTGCTATGATTTCTACCACCAATGTTATGGGCTACTTGTCTTCAAGGAAACCTAGCAACCCTGAATGACTACTTCACAGAAGTGTGTGTGAAATCTAACATAAGCCAAAAAGGATCAGGCAATAAATAGCCATCACTGGTAAGGAGTAAGTTTTTTGGGAAGTACTAAGTAGGGAAATAAAACAAATCATGTGTGTGAATAAAATCCAATTTTGGAGGAAAATATGCTGAACAATAAAGGGGACATACAAACTTAAACATTCTAAACAATCAACAAGTAATGAAGTCTGAATTTCATTGCAAGATGTATTGAATGCACTGTCAGACAATATCACTTGGTCAAAGACTCAGACAAATTCTGTGAGATCTTTAATGAATTACAGTGTAGGCACTGAGCTCATCTGCCAGATGAAGGACCATATGCAACTCAAAAGAGATTTTACTGGCTTAGGGATTGTCTAACAAATGCTTCAACTGGTAGTTTAGTGATGTGTTGTTACATGCCAGCATATGAACATAAAAACTTAAGTGTGTGCAAAGATATGCAGGTATGTTATGACAGCAAATTAGTTTTTCATCTCTGCTACTGAAACGTCCTACAAGTCTAACAAAGACAGGTAAACCCCCCACATTTTCTATACAGACAGCTTACAGGCAGAAAAGCTTTACTTTTTATGATAGCTGAGATTTGAAACTTAAATAACTGAAATACTTTCTGAGAGAGATTTTATTGGATTTCTTTAACTTTTTTTTCCCCCTTGTGTGCACTGAACCAGAATTTCAGGACTGCTGAGTGATGTAATTTTCCTTAATAAAATTAGCTGGAGGGTCTTTGAAATTTTATGGCTTGTACTTCTGCAACATAAGAAATCAAAACCATGCGGTATTCCCAGTCTTTGGCAGGAGTTCCCAGAGGAAGAAATTAGTTTTCACTGAACCACAAGAGCACTTAGGTGGTGGGGAGAAAGACACAAGGAGCATCAAACTAAGGTTTGTTTCTGAAAATGCTAAGACTCATTTGATGTTTCATACTTTGAAGAGAAGCTTAGCTTTGCTGAAGACTGAAGCTGCAATGAAGGATGACAACTTGTTCAGAGGTGCTTTGAACAGAACTTTAGCACTAATTACAGCAAAGGCCAGACAGGGACCCAGGCACTAACTTTTCTGCTAAAGAGGCACAGCAGGAACAAAGGATAAGCCAGTTTTGAAATAAAACTGATAGCTAGAGCAAAGAATTTCATCCTCTCTTATGTGGTTTCTGTTGTTGTTGTTTTTGTTAGGTTTGTGGCTTTGTTTTTACTTTAGTATAGCTTTAATGCCTTTCAGTGTTTCTGCAATAATTTCAAGTAAAGTATCCTAAAAATTATTGGAAAAGGCAAATGAACAATGTCTATAACTTAAGCTTTAATACATACAAAGTATACATTCAATTTAGACTGGCTTTTCTTTTTTCAATTTCTGTTGATTTTTGCTTTGAATGTTTGAATAGTCAGTATAATTTTGCAAGAAAAATTATGCCTAAGATGTAAGAGTGAAGTCTGTCATATTGAAGGTGACAAAGGGGACAGAACTCCTTTGCATAATACATTTGGACATTTAAAACTCTTTGAAAGGCCACGTGGCAGAGAAGAATTGTGTAGGAAAAAGGGTTGGAAAAAATTAGAACGTTACTCCGGTAATTAGGAATTAGAAGGGACCTGCCCAGTCATCAGGTGTAGTCCTGAGATATCACAGGTCAGTACAGCATGCAATTCTTTCCTTAGACTGACCACAGTATCTGTGACAGAAGTTTTCTTTGCTCCTGCTACTCCAGTATTCAGCCTCATTCATTCAGACCATCACTCCTACAGTACTTAAACCTAATTTGTAGATTAATTTTGTTGCGACCTGTTTAAACCGCCTGTTCTCCACCAGCAACATAATTTAGTTCAAACGGTTCTCCCTCCTAATATATGTCCCTGCCCCTGATTTATTCATGGAGATAAATCTTATCGCCTCAGACCTTGTTTCCTTGAGCTGAGCAGACTTCTAGTTCTCCCGCCATCGCTACAGGGAATGCCTGTTCCAATGCATCAGGTAGCCATGGGTCCTCCTCTCCCTCCCCTTTTCATCATGGTCACATGCCAGCAGTAGTGTGGGCATCCTGCGCCCACCAAGCTCGTGGATGTACCACTCCACCAGTTCTACTCTTCAGTTATTCCTCTCTAACAAGATAGAGGTCAAAGCAGGAAATATTAATGCATAGGTACCACCTTGCGTGTTGCACCACTGACATCCATTCTCTGAGCACACTCAGTACAAGATCCCCTCTGTTTCCAGCACTGACAGCATTTTCCTTCTTAGTGACACCTGCGATTTTCGTCAGGAATCTTCCTACTTTGCTGTGAGTATTGTTTTAAGAAAAAAGTAAAACCGTCTGTTGACATCTTTGTTTTAGCTATATGCACACATACTGAGTCACGTGGTACGTGAAGCTACCGAATCGGACGCTTCTTTTGTTCATTACTGTGGTGTTTTTTTTCACTGAATTTCCTAGTAAGAGTTTATTGGTTCCTCAAAATATCAGTTCATTAAACTCTTACAGAATGATTTAAACTTGAATTGGCAAAGGAAATTTCTCTATTCTCATTTCTGCTAGTCTGGTTTTTCAATTTATTTACCATTTTCCCTTGTTAGGAAAAACTGAGATGGAGCTTTCATTTTGTCTTTTGGGCTGTATCTAAACAATGCTCTGTATCAGCCAAACTGCTAATGACCACTCTT